>NW_028300978.1:0-34434 GCF_049000335.1 Polistes dominula | reverse complement strand
GTAAGTTTGGGCTAGTCCAAACTATAGCGCGACACGTCAGAGGTCGTTCCTGCTCGACACTCAAACCAAGCGAGATACGCGGCCGTTCGCACTCGTCAGTCGTAACTGCGTGATAACAGCAGTAACCACGTTAAGATACGTGGCAGACTCATGGTGTCTGTCGCCAAGCAATATTATCAATTTCAATTTATAGTAATTGTTAATTTAATAATTAGTTAATAATTATGTATTAATAATTATAATCAAGTAAAGCTGTACATGTTGTTGATTCAGGTAACCCTGCGAACAATCTTGTATTATAATTATTCTAATCGCTTTTTGAATATGTATATAGTGTAAATATATTTCAGTTATTACTAGCATCAACCGCAGTACAATTTATTGGTGACGTTGTTTCCTATTTCCGTAAGACAAAGGAATTTGTCTTATACATATAATTCCTGTTTCACTCTTTCAGCCACATTACGTACAGAAAAATGTCCATTCTCGTGAATCTTTATAATTACATGAACCTGCATGCTCGTAGGTAACACCATTACCATTTTGCCGTTTACATTTTTCATTAAAACATTATTTTCCAAAAAATAGTCTTCGTATGGTTCTTTTTCAACTATTTGACGTATAACACGTAACCTTTCCTCCTCTTCCTGTTTCTTTCTAATATTCTGTAAAAGCTTGTCTTCGATACAAATGTGGCGTCCCGCACCTCCTCGGTGCAGACCTCGTCTTCGACCTCCAGACCTGTCATCGGCTCGCCACCAGCATCTTCAACCGCCGCCACTCGGTCACCTCCTGCGACCTCCAGCAACGGACAACTTCGGAAACGTCATCGACCGAACATCCTCCGGAGAACCTAGTCTTCCGTTCGCCTCCGGCGTCCGGTCCAGAGGGGGAGTGACTGTGGCGTCTCGCACCTCCTCGGTGCTGAAACCTCTCGGTCGATTCGTCAAGTTTCGGCGCTTCTCATGGCGATACGTGCCTAGTGTATCGACGCGGCACACTGGCGCCCTTCCTCCCTATGCGGGTACTAGACTAACTAAACCCAAGTTGAACGTAACGGTCGAAATGTAAGTTAGTCCTATATATGGCGTCCAAGAGTTTAGTTGTATCTTGTTAATAAATTTATATATTTTTGTTACTTTAATTGACGACTATCGCGTAAATCTCCAGATCAACCTTTTCCGTTAACCTTGTTCCCCACATAAATAATTGGTGCCGAAACCCGGGAATATAAAAAAAAGGAAAAAAATGGAAATTCAGGGAACAAAGACCGGTACAGCAAAAAATGGCGCAGATAGTCGAACAGAGAACAAAGGACCCGAGATACAGGCAAGCGAATTTCGTAGCGTTAATTGCTCCTTTCATGAAGACGAACCAACGCTATGGTTCATGATGCTAGAGCGTGAATTCGCAGCTTATAATGTACGCTCTGATGCCGTAAAAAGCGCAGCAGTTGTCCGACATTTGGATGTTGCGACCTTGAAAATTGTGGCGGACATAATTGCCACCACGTCTAACGATCATATACTGATAAAGGAGGCATTGATCACACGCTTAACAGCGTCGGAAGAATCAAAATTTCGACAACTCCTTACAGGCTTGGAGCTACAGAACAAAAAACCTTCAGTTCTGCTAAGAGAAATGAAATTATTAGCAGGAGACAATGTAAGTACCCAAGTCCTACAAACCCTATGGTTACAGAGATTGCCAACGAGAATACAGGAAGTACTAGCAGTCGTAGAAGACGTTGGTCTCGAACGTCTAGCAACCCTAGCCGATAAAACAAAGAAAGAACAGGGCATTATGAGGTAGCAACCATAGTTGACAAAAGCTCGGGAGACGAAACACAAGATAGAAAACTACATGACGAAATGGCACAGCTCACAGAAAAAATGGCCCACCTGGAAACCTTATAGAGGTAACATGGCAGACAATCGACCATTTATCATTCCAGGATAGATCAATCTAGGATCTTAGAATACCACTATTTCCATGCAAATGGCGAAAAGTCATGGAGATGTCGTAAACCTTGTAACTGGACCGGCCCAGATCGCGAAAACAGGGAAACTAGATACACCATCTAATATTGAGGCGTTGGAGATGGTGCACAGAGACAAAGCCGCCTCATAATCCAGACAAATACCGGAATAAGATTTTTGATGACACAGGCGCTGTATCTGTTATCCCAAAAACATCTGGTGACAGGAGAACTTAGACAGCGAATTAACCTATATCTGCAAACGGTTCAACCATTCATACGTATGGTAAAAAAGTACTTTCCATAAACCTAGGCTTACGTACATTATATGGAAGTTCACAGTTGCAAAAACAACAAAGCATTTTGGGATAGATTTCCTAGGATATTATAATTTACTGGTGGACATAAAAAATAAAAAATTGATTGATGGCAAAACGCAACTTTCTAGCAGAGGTGAAATTAGCAATTCCAGTCACCCCACAATTACTACGATCAATAGCAGTAGTGGATGTCACGAGCTGCTAAGGAAATTCGTGGCGATCACCAAGCCAAACTTCACCAATAGTACAAAGCATCGAGTTCAACATTACAAGTAACTAAAGGACCTCCAATTACAGAAAAAGCGAGACGTCTTCCACCCGAAAAACTTAAAGCTGCAAAAAAAGAATTCGAATAACTAAAACAAGGTATTTGTCAACCGTCAAAAGTCAATGGGCTATCCTTTACATTGGTAAGGAAGAAAACTGGAGAATGGAGACCATGCGGTGACTACCGTAGGCTCATATATAACTCAACCAGATAGGTATCCTCTTCCTCATATACACGACTTTACACATCAGTTAAAGGCTCAAAAATAACTCAGTTTTAATCTCCTCGTGCTTATCATCAAATTCCCATAGCTCCTGAAGACAGAGAAAAAACAGCATTAATTACACCATTCGGTTTATTCGAATATCTGGTAATGCCTTTTGGTTTATGCAATGCAGCACAATCTTTCCAGAGATTTATGGACACGGTATTACTAACCTTCACTACTGTTATTGCTATATAGATGACATATTAATAGCTTCTAAATCAGTAGAAGAACATTACCAACATCTACAAACAGTATTTAAAAGATTAGAGGAGTACGGTTTATCTATAAATATAGACAAATGCATATTGGCAAAGGAAAAAGTCAGGTATTTGGGTTTTGAAATAAGCTCTGCTGGTATTGCACCGTTGACAGAACGAGTTCAGGCAATTCAGAATTACCCCAAACCTAAAACGATAACAGACCTAAGACGTTTTCTAGGTATACTAAATTTCTATAGGAGGTTTATACCAAAAGCAGCAGAAACTCATATATTGCTAAACTCCTTACTAACTGGAACAAAAAAAGAGACAAACGTCCGATAAAATGGACTCCACTCACAGAAGAAGCATTTGAGTTATGTAAAAAACAAATATCAGATACATCACTGCTACACTATCCTAAGGAAAACGCAAAACTACGATTATCAACTGATGCTTCAGACAAGGCGATTGGAGCTGTCTTGGAACAATTGGAAAATGACGAATGGAAACCTCTCGGATTTTTCTCTAGAAAACTCGAAAAAGCTCAACTCAAATATAGCACTTATGATCGAGAACTTTTGGCCATCTACAAAAGTATAAAATTTTTCAAACATCTTCTAGAAGGCCAAGACATAACTATACAAACCGACCATAAACCATTGACTCAAGCTTTTCACCAGAAATCCGACAAAGCCACTCCAAGACAATTAAGACACCTAGATTATATCGGCCATTTACAACAAAAATAGTACATATAACAGGCCAAAATAACCAAATAGCAGACACGCTATCGAGAATCGAGCAAATTGACATGCCAACCATAATCTCCACTGAAGAACTCATCAGAGAACAAACTACAGATGAAGAACTTCAACAGATTTTAAAGGGAAGCATGCCTATGTGGAAGCTGTACAAAATTAGAATAAACGATTCAAACTCCTACCTGTATTGTGACATGAGAAAGATGATATACGTCCATACGTACCGAACAGTCTACGTAAAAGAATTTTCAATGCCACCCATAACTTATCGCATCCCAGTGGTAGAAACACCAAGAGAATCATCGCGAAAAGTTTCGTATGGCCAAAAATGAACGCAGACATCAGAGAATGGAGTAGAACATGCATTAAGTGCCAGAAAAGCAAAATACAACGCCATAATAAAATCACTCCGGAAAAAATAGAGGTACCCAAGGGACGATTCGAACACATCCATATAGATATCGTAGGACCATTACCACCATCAAAAGGATATACATATTGTCTTACAATGATAGATCGTTTTACAAGATGGCCTGAAGCCACTCCAATAAAAGATATAACAGCTGACACAGTAGCAACCGCATTTATAGCACATGGATCGCTAGATTTGAGCTCCGGTTACGATTACTACAGACCAAGGTACACAATTCGAATCTCAATTATTTAATGCACTGACTAAACTTTTAGGTTGCACAAGAACTCGCACAACAGCTTATCATCCAGCTTCAAATGGAATAATAGAGCGATGGCATCGATCTCTCAAAACAGCTATAATTTGTAGCGGTTCAACAGAATGGGTTGATATTTTACCAACAGTTTTATTAGGTTTACGTACTAGCTATAAGGAAGATTTAAAAGCAAGCGCAGCAGAAATGCTATATGGAGTAACGCTAAGACTTCCCGGAGAATTTTTTCTAAATGAAGAGCTACCAGATAATCCACAGATGTATATAGAAAAATTCAGAGAACATATGAGAAGAATACGTCCTGTACCAACAGCACATCATATAAAAAGCAAACCTTTCGTACACAAAACCTTGTACAGCTGCACCCATGTTTTTGTAAGAGTAGACGCAATGAAAAAGTCATTAGACGCACCATACGAAGGACCATTTCCAATAATAGAAAGACTGACAGATCATGTTTTTAAAATAGATTACAAAGGAATAGCAACAAATATGTCTACAGAACGTTTAAAACCAGCGTTTTTTGAAAACCTACAAGAAAAGAAAACTGTGCAATTTAAAACTTATTAGGTACCAAGATTATTAACCTCAAAGACTGTACATATTGTTAAGAATAAGATAGGTTAAATGTTAGGGAGGGAGTGGTTGTGGCGATACGTGCCTAGTGTATCGACGCGGCACACTGGCGCCCTTCCTCCCTATGCGGGTACTAGACTAACTAAACCCAAGTTGAACGTAACGGTCGAAATGTAAGTTAGTCCTATATATGGCGTCCAAGAGTTTAGTTGTATCTTGTTAATAAATTTATATATTTTTGTTACTTTAATTGACGACTATCGCGTAAATCTCCAGATCAACCTTTTCCGTTAACCTTGTTCCCCACACTCACCAGGACGGTGCTGACACCTTCCTGTACGCCGGCACCAACCATCGCAGGTCCCTAGCAGCCGCCGGAAATGCGCGTGTCCGGTGGTGGCAATATCTGTTCGGCCACGTAGCCGGTCCAGGAGGTGGCAGCGCTGGATTAGCTGAAGCTTGTGGCGTGATTTTGACCTGAGGTTCTGATTGGCGGATCAACGTGGCGTGATCTCAACGCGTCGTCCTCCGCGCCCTGATGATCTAGGATTCAGCGGGAGCTGAATCGATTTCGGTCATTCTTGTGCGGATCATTAAGTAGAGAAGTCGATATTTCTTCACTCGCTCGTTAATTTCAATATCCTGTCTTACTGTTAAATATCTGTGTCTCATCGATCTCGTGTGCTTGTTCGCTATCTTCTTAGTCTTTTCTGTATTCTGTGTGGGTCACTAGTGAAAAAAAGGAAGTTTCCACTGGTCGTAGTCCAGCGTTGGTGATTGGTCAATCACAGTGGTCAATAACTAGCCTCGCGGCGCGGTCTTTGGCGGATAACATCTCCACTTCCACATTGGTGACCCCGACGTGATCCAGCAGAATCAAGTCTGATTGGTTTGCTATTCTTTTCTCTCTTCTTTCTCATTTTGTCTTTACGGTTTCGCCTGTGATCGGCAGAAAAAAAACGCTATCTTTTCGTTGTTTTTGGCTTGCCCTGTTAACGGCCATTCTTTTTTTCAAAGTGGTCTTGTCTTTGTCGGCCATTTTGATTCGTTAACGGCCATTTTCAACCTTGGTCTTGAATTCAGCAGCCATCTTGTCTTCTTGTACTTTCGTCTCTCGTCCCCTCTCGCACACTCGGCCTGCCACGTCATCGCAGTGTCTCTCTCGTGTGCGACTGACCGTTCGTACGAACTCGTTCATCCTCGGTACTTCTCGTCCGTCTTCGGTACCTTTCGTTCTTCGTCGTTATCTTTCGTTTCTTTCCGTTTCTCGTTCGTTTCTTTTCGTTTCTCCCGTTACTTTTCGTTTCTACCGTTACTCTTCGTTTTCATCTGTCTCTCTCGCGATCTTTCGCCTGTTTACTTCTTGTTTCTTTTTCCTTTCTTCTTTTTTTTTCGTTTTTTCTTTTTTCTTCAATAGCATGCCGATCACACGGTCAGAAACTTCGCTGCGCGTCACCAGCGATACGTCGGGCGCGCCTGCTCGTCGGGACTCGCCTGCAACTGACCCTAGTGGTCAGCAGGCTCTTTCCCCGGCTCCCCCGGCTCCTGGTGCGGCTTCCGCACCGATCGGAGCCTCCGTCTTGGAGGAGGCCGTTCCAAGAGAGTTACAACAAGCACACTCGGGCTATTCCGCCCCCGCCCCTGCGACCTTCTCTGCCACCGCTCCCCTCGACGCTCGGCGCCCCGCAAGCTATCCGTAGCCGCGCTTTTCGTGTCGCAGTCCGGAGGTCTGGCTGGTGCAGATGGAATCGCTCTTTCATCATAATGACGTTGTCTCCGATGCGGACCGCTACAACGCGGCCGTGTCGGCTCTGGATTTCGATACGGCGGAGGAGATGTTCGACGTGCTTCAGCGCCCTCCGAGGCTTAAGAAGTACGCTAATCTACGGAAGCACCTGTTGGCTAGATTTGGGGACACTGTCCATCAGCGTCTCCACAGCCTGTTCTCGGGGCTCACGATGGGGGATCGTACTCCGTCCCAACTTCTTCGACGGATGCGCCACCTCGCTGGGAGTACGGTCGGCGACGACGGGCTCAGGGTCCGGTGGCTTAACCTCCTTCCCCCCACATCACCGAACTCCTGCGCCTCTTACGCTCAGCTGAGCTTGACGAGCTTGCGGCTACGGCGGATAGCCTTATGGAGAACGCCTGGCGCGACATCTGCGTAGTTCGGCAAGCACCTCGCAGCTCGTCGCCTGGTGCGAGACCAGCTAGCGCCTCGCGCGGGTCTGGTGCACAGCTGGGCACAGTTGAGTAGAAATTGGACGCCCTTCATTTAAAACTGTCAGGCTTGACAACGGCAATTAACCGGTCAATTGACCAACTGCAAGAGATCCTGGCTGCTTTCAGCCGAGAGGCGATCTCTTGTTCGTCATCGCCTCCGCGACGACTGTCGATCGCGCCTCCTCCACCTTCAGCGGGATCGGCATCTTCGTCGCCGGCAGCAACAAGACCCGGGCTGTCGTCAAGACCACCGCTGACTGTAAGGGCCCTCCCTCCGTCGCACCGCTGGTGCCATTACCATAAACAATACAGGGATCGGGCGGCTAACTGCAAACCACCGTGCAGTTATCGAGACGACACGCGCAGAAAAAACTAATCGCGCCCCCGCACAACACGGCGGTAATCGGTGGCCAGTTTTTCTTTTTCTTCGGATTACCGCCTGCACATCTTCGAGAGCTCGTTACGGCTACCCATGTTGGTCGACTGCGGCTCGGTAGTTTCTCTCCTACCCCGCCGCCTCGTCTCGAAATCGCTCTCTCTTGCGACGAACTTCGTCTTGTTGCTGCAAACGGCACCCCGATTCGCACCTTCGGTCGCAACCTACTGACGCTTTTCGCTTGGTTTTTCGCGAAAGTTTCAGTGGTTGTTAGTGGTGGCCGACGTGCCTGAGCCCATCCTCGGGGCTGACTTTTTAAACCACTCCGGCCTTTTGGTCGACATTAGTCGCAACGCCTCGTTGATCCTTCGTCGGCCAAAGAATCGGCCTTGCACCTTCGAAAAGTCGCCCTCCACGGGGTTGCTTCTGTCGCAGCTTCGTCTGACTTACGCCATCGAGCCGCCTACGACTCGTTACTCGCCGAGTTCGCCGACCTCGCTCGGCCATCGAGATCTGGGGCTGTGCTTCAGGGCTGCAGTGTGGTGCACCGCATTGTTACGGCTGGAGGGCCCGTTTTCGAACGTCCGCGTCGCCTTAACGAGGAACGCTTAACCGCGACTAAGTCTACCTTTGACCGCCTGCTCCAGCAAGGAGGTATTCGGCCTTCTTCTAGCCCATGGGCCAGCCCACTCCACCTCGTGGCAAAAGCAACTGGCGGCTTCCGAGCGACAGGCGACTATCGTCGCTTAACGCCATCACGTTACCTGACCGTTATCCTCTCCCCGTCATCGAAGACTTGCTCGAGGATAGCTACGGTAACTCGGTCTTCTCGGTCATTGACCCTCAGGAGGCCTATTTCCAAGTCCCGATGGCCGAATCCGAAGTCGAAAAAACAGCTGTAACTACGGCTTTTTGACTTGTTCGAGTTCCTTCGAATGCCGCTCGGCCTTCGCAATTCCTCGCAGATCTTTCAGCGGTTTATGGACTCGCTGCTTTGAGATCTCCCATTCGTCCGCTGCTATATCGACGACCTTTGCGTCCGGTCCTTCATGTACGAGGAGCACCTCCACCATCTTCGGGTCCTCTTCTCTCGTTTGCGGGAGGCCGGACTTTCCTTCAAGGTCGATAAACTGCTGCTCGGACTTTCCAGTGTCGTCTTTTTGGGGTATCGGTTCTCTTTGGGTGGCATTCGGCCTCCGGAGCGCAAGGTCCTTGCAATACGGAACTTTCAAAAACCCGCAACGCCAAATAGCTTGCGGCGTTTTTAGGGGATGCCTAATTTTTTTAGACGGAGCTTGCCGCACGCCGCTCATACCCAGGCACCGCTCAACCAGCTCCTCCGGGGTCTTCCCATCGGCAGTCGTCGACCGCTCATCTGGAACGATGCAACTGACCGCACCTTCGAATACGCTCGGTGAAGCCTCGCGACAGCTACGGAGAAAGCCTTTCTTTCACCGTCCGCCCTGCTTCGTCTCGCCATCGACGCCTCCAACTCAGTCGTCGGCGCTACGTTACTGCACACATAATGTAGAGGAGGTGTCCTTTACATCGATCACCCTATCTTGACGAGGATTATGGAGCCGCGACAGTACTGAGGACCTCCTTCGAACGAATATCATAAAGAGGTCTAAGCAAAAAGTCCTTTCATCCCGCGTCCTAATTAGCGGGATAAATTGCTACAATATATTCAGCAGATCAATCGCTGTCCGGAGGGGATGCCTTCCAAGAACGGGGATCGGCTAGAGTGCAAGCAACAACCGGATCGTTGTTTTTGGTGCTGCCTGCCATCTCAGGCATAATGTGCGATGGGGTTTTTTTAATCGGTAAGGCTGGGGTAATCCAGTCAGCCCGACACTGCCTGTCAATAACATCTGCAGGCGTGCATAATGCATTTTTTCCCATCCTAAAAAAAAAAAAAAAGAGAGTGAGTTCCACAACCATCACGGAGTAGTTAAAAGTGTTACTGAAAAGAGCATAGTTTAGCAAGTAGCCTCCTTTTCGGGTCCCGCTATAAGTACTTTCGGGGAAACTAAGAGCTATCTATGTGAAACTCGTCACGGGCCTTGGCCTTGCCTCTTTCCTGCCTAAGAGTGTAGCGAATTTTAAATTAAGGAGAGGCACGGAGCACTGCTCCGAAGCTATAGCTTGCCATCCCGGCATAGTCTTATAATCTATAGGCACAAGTAGAAAAGGAAATTCAAATAGCCAGCAACGGGGTAACCCGTTTTGGATTACTGGCCCCATAGAAGCTTTACGCACGCAAGCTAGTGCAAGTCACGAAGCCGCACTTGTTTCAAGAACGCTAAGATATGCAGGCATTTCTACGCAGAACATTGACACTTCGCATCAATGCCAAAATTGCCCAAGATCATTTCCAACAAAACGTGGCTTGGGTTTGCACACACGACTTGCCCGTTTAGAGGCGGCTAATGCCGTCATATCCGTTGATCGAACGAAGAAGCGGTGGTCACCAGAAGAACTTAAGCTTTTTGCTTGTGTAGAGGCCTAAGGTATTCTGGGAAAGGAAAAATTCATCAATGAATACATCCTTTCCCAGTGGTTCGGCGACCGCACCCTCGATTCTATCAAAGGTTTGAGGCGTCGTGCCGAATACAAAGATCTTGTCGCTGCTGCTGTTCGGGAACTTTAGGCCCTCACAAGCCGAGAGAAACCGTCCAGTAGTATTGGCAATGCCAGTGCTCCACCGAGTCAAGGTGAGTCGGAGCGCCAGTCTGAGCCTCATGGATCTTCGCTCATAGACATAAACACGCTAGAGAATTCACGCAAAATTGAACTCGAGATCAAAAACCTGATCAACAGCATTGACCTCGAGGCCGGCAACAATGTCGAGGTTCTAGTAAACCTATGACAGCGATGTTTGGCCGGCTTTGACATAGACGAGTCAATTAGTGCGTGATTCAAAAGCGTGTTTTAACCACCTCCTCAACGGACTAGTAGGACACAGTCGATAGTGCAGACCTTCGACGCACAGAACATACCACAGTGGCAAAAAAGACGGAGAGATTACGCCCGAACACAAGGTCTGTTCAAAAAGAATCCTGGGTGAGTAGCCAGAGATGTGCTGGATGGGCCTAGCGGGTCACGTCCCCCTAGTCTTCAGGCTATGCTTGATTACTGGGGACCGACGTTGACCCGTGAATCCGTGAATATACTCCGTACACTCTGGGCAGTAATACCATGAACGCGCCTAAAAACAGTGGCATGCCCACGACCCAGGATCTGTGGCGGCCTGTCTCACGGGCGGAACTTGAAGCAATTCTTGTTTCGCTCAATTCTGCCGTTGGTATAGACGGAGTCTCGGCCAGGCAATGGCGTAGTGTACCTATTCAGGTACGTGCCCTCTTGTACAATATCATCTTAACGAGAGGAGGCTTCCCGGCAGACATGTTAGCGAGTAGGACGATATTTCTCCCGAAGAGGAAAGACGCTGAAGACGCTGGTGATTTTCGCCCAATCAGCGTTGCGTCTGTAGTCGTGAGACAACTACACAAGATCCTCGCGATCCGCCTCCGCAGTGCTGGTCTGATTGACGTCAGGCAGCGCTGCATGGAGGACGGGTGCGTGGAGGATGTCTCGACATTAGCTTCGCTGCTGACGGACGCTAAGCGCAGGCTCAGGGAATTGCACATAGTCTCCCAGGACTGTGCAAAGGCATTCGACAGCGTTGCACACGAGGCTTTTATCGGGACCTTCAGGGAGAAAGCCTTGCCGCAAGGCTTGGTTAAGTACTTCAGTACTACCTACTCGCAGAGCATAACCTACTTAGAGGTCGGTAGCTTACGATCTGGACCGGTGCAGGTCACCAGGGGTGTTCGCCAAGGCGACCCCCTGTCGACTTTTATCTTCTGCCTGGTCCTTGACAAAGTCATTGCTCAGCTACCATCAGATGTTGGATATGACTTGGGCGGCACACGCTTAAACACCTTGCTATACGCAGACAACGCAATCTTAGTAGCCTCGACGGTCCAAGGGATGAGTATGCTAGTGAGGACGTTCGAGGATAGAGCGCAGGGTGTTGGACTCTCGCTTAATCGCTCCAAGTGTCCTGCACTGTCGATTGTTCCGTCTGGCAGACTCAAGAAGTCTAAAGTCATTACGCAGCCCCAATTCCGTTTGGCAAACGGCGAACAAATTAAACAGCTAACGCCCTCGCAAGAGTGACGTTATTTAAGGGTCGACTTTAGACCCATTTGGCCTCGCAAAGAAGGCGGGACGTTGACAGACGAGATCCGAAAGATTACGAGAGCGCCCCTAAAGCCACAACAACGGCTTTTTATAGTGAGATATTATCTCCTGCCTCGGCTCTACCATCGACTCCTTCTTGCTGGCACTACTCTTGGCAAGCTTAGAGCGTTGGACCTACAGGTGCGTGCTGCCGTCCGCAATTGGCTTCGCTTGCCGCCAGATGTGCCTAAGGCTTATTTCCATACTACTATCAAGGAGGGTGGCCTTGGCCTACCACCATTTGAACGTACCGTGCCTTGCCTGATAGTCAGCAGACTAGAGGGCTTGGCCGATTCGACATCACCTGCCGCAAGGGCTGCGTACTACGAGGGTTGGGTCCTGAAACGGATCCAATGGGCCTACCGTGCACTCACTATGAGTAACGGAGAGGTCCTACGCAGCAAGGACGATGTCGGCCGATTGTGGGCTAAGGCTCTTCACTCCTCGGTGGATGGACGCGAAGTGCGCGAAAGCGCCAGAGTAACGGCGTCCAGCTCCTGGTTACATTTGGGCATGGCACTGACCGGGCGCGATTATATTCAATATAATCACGTCCGGGTAAATTCTCTACTAACACGTGTTCGAACATCTCGTGGCGTGAGGAGGGTATCCGCGGATACTACGTGTCAGGCGGGCTGCAATGCAGTTAAGACATCGGCCCACCTAATCCAAGGATGCCACCGAACCCACGGCGGTCGGATAATGAGACACAATGCTATTTGCAAAGTGCTAGAATCCGGCCTACGTGATCTTGGGTGGAGAACAGAAGCGAAACCGAGATTGCGGACAAGTCAAGGAGTTCGAAAGCCTGACTTGGTGGCAGCTAGGAACGGCGAAGTCTGTGTAATTGATACACAAGTTGTCAGTGGAGCAACGGCCTTAGACGGCGCACACGAGAGGAAGGTTTCTTACTATGCCGACAACCCAGACGTTAGGTCTGGAGTCGGCAACAAATATAACGTCCGACCATCAGACGTTAAGTTTGGAATATGTACCCTCTCTTGGCGCGGAATAGGGTCATTCAAGTCTGCGGAGTGCCTGCTGGCAATGGGTCTGTCCCGGAAGCTCTTGGGTTTCATTACCCTAAGGGCAATTCGGGGCAGATATATGAACTGGAGCCGTTGGAACAAGATGACCTCAAAATCCGAAGAACAAAATTCGACAAAATCGGAAAAAAATATATTGGATATTGCATGGACTACCGAACCGGCGCGACCCAAATTTCATCAATTTTCGAAACGAAATTCCGGAATAAGAGTACCAATTAGCCACTCCGCATCAATTCTTGACTACTTCCAGTTATTTTTCTCCGAGAGCTTTGTGGAATTTACCGTCAAAACAACAAACGATTATGAGGAATGCATAAATAATAATAACACTCCAAGTCCTTCACGAGTCCTTCCCTTGCTGAAATGTATCGTTTCCTCTGTATAAAGATGGTAATGTCGCGGAATAAAAAACTATCTTATTCTGAGTATTGGGCAAACGATGAGCTTTTGAGAAGCAGAATTTTTGGTGAAATAATTTCAAGGGACCCATTTTTATATTTACTAAAAATATTACATTTTAATACCAATGATACGCAAGCTAATGTTGATAGATTATATAAAATTCGGGAAATTTGGGATATGCTTAGAGAAAGCTTCAAGAATGCGTTGTATCCCTTCCAAGATTTATGCATCGATGAAAGTTTGTTGTTATATAAGGGCAGATTGTCCTTCAAACAGTATATTCCATCAAAGAGGAACAGATTTGGTATTAGGTCCTTTGTGTTATGTGATAAGGAATCTGGATTTATTCCAGACTTTATAATTTACGACGAATCCCTCTCAAATATTACCAACACAGATGCAAATCTTGGAAAATCTGGGAACATTGTTGTCCAGCTACTCAGACCATATTTAGAAAAAGGGCATACTCTATTTGTTGATAACTGATACGCAAGTCCAGCACTGTTTATTTTTTTGCATAAAAATGGTACTAACGCCTGTGGCACCGTAAAAAAAAAGACGCAAAGGTATGCCAAGAATGGATAAAAAATTGAAAAAAGACGAGGAGGGTTTTTGGTCGTCAGAATGTTTGCTAGCCATGAAATGGCATGACAAAAGGGAGGTGTATAGGTTATCGACCTTTCACACCGAAGAATTTGTCGATACAAAAATCCATTATCACACAAAGGAAATGATCATAAATCCAAATGTGTCGTTGATTATAATCGTTCTATGGGAGCCGTGGATAAAACTGATATGATAATAAGTACAATTCATTCCCAAAAGAAAAATTTAAAGTGGTATAAAAAGTATTTTTTCCACTTATTGGATATATGCATATGGAACGCTTATTGTCTATATAAGTTGAAAAGTGGGAAATATATATCGATAGCTAAATTCCATCTTGAGTTAATTCGACAAATTTTAAGACGCTACCATTCATCGAAAGCCACAAAGAATGTTAATAAATCTGGTCATATTAACACAACGCGTCTTACTGCAAGACATTTCCCATCACTTTACGAGAATAACAAGACGAAGAGAAAAAATCCACTAAGAAAATGTGTGGTATGCAAAAAGAACAATAAAAGCAGTCAAACACGATATCAATGTGAGAACTGTGATGTTGGTTTATGTGTATATCCGTGTTTTGAAAAACTTCATACAGAATATTATTATTAAAAAATTACTGTTTAATATTATGTTATAATTATAGTTCCTATATTGTTGTATAATATAAAAATATTAATTGTATTGTTGAATTAAAAATATATCCATGGAAAAATTATGAACACAAATCATTTTGTTTCTAAAAGTAATGTCACAAAGTCGTTTTTGAGACAAAAGTCTTGGTTTCGAATGCTAAAGACTGTGCGCGCTTAATGTTCCCACTTTCGGTACGGCGCTCCGTTCTAAAGGAGGTACTCCGCGGCGAGGCCCACCGTAGCGAAAGGGTTAAACAGATATATAAAATATAAAGTCTTTAGCGACGAAACAGCCACGATACTAAGTAAGAAGAGAAAAAGAGATAAACACATAGGATTGAGCCTGAGAGAGAATGAGACAGAATATAGCTATGTAGTTTTTCCTATTCTTGGTCTTCTCTTTATGCTCTGCTTCGTAGTTATCGCTCTTCATTATATTGTGTGTGCTTGTGTGCCACTACATACTATGAAGCGTGGACTTATATCATCTCGATATTAAGCCTGTATGTACATATATAGGAGCGATATAAGGGCAGAATAATAAACAGAGATAAGAAATAACAGAGAATAGAAGAGACAGAAGAATAAAGAAAGACGGAAATAACAGACATGTCGCGTGTAAGTGACAAAAGAATTAGGTACAAACGAAATCAACAGTCGAAATAAAGAAAGAAGATGTGTGGTCAGTCTTTGTAAGTTGTGTAAGTGAGTCTGGAAGATTTTTGAACGATACCAATGCTTTGTCTATTAAACCTATTTTTTTGAAATATATCCTTTAAGTAGAATTAAACTGGATGTACTTTAACCTCGCACCTCTACACTAAACCCAATCTTACATGTATTTAATTATAAAAAAAAAAATAAAAAAAAAAAATATATATATGTATATATATATATTATATTTGTTTCTACCTATAGCTTTCGCATTCGGCATTCAGTACTATCGTATAGAGAAATCTCTCTCTATATATATAATCATATGATGTCTCATTTTCGGGATTACAAAGTGTCAGCCTTCACTGCGATGTCCCAATTTTAGAGTATCCAGGAAGAAGAAAGGAGCGCCACCGGTGGCTCTCCCTGAACTACGCCCTCATGTTGTAACGCCTATAACGTTTTTTGTGCTCGATAGCATCACAACATCAGAGGAAAAAAAAAGAAGAAGAGGGATTGAAAGACAGGAAGAGAAGTGATTAAGAAACGGAGAAGATGCCCAAGAATAAAAGGAAGAGAGAACGAGTAGAAAGAGAAGAGAGAATGTGGAAAATTATAAAAGAATTGGAGGAAGCTCTGGGTAGCGTCAAGAATAGCGTAGCGCTATTACAGGATTCAACACGATCGTCTGGTAAGCTTGGTTTTTTGTTCCAGGTAAAATTTTGAACGTATGCTCAAAAATGACAATGCGCCCACACAAGGGGTGGGACATATTGTTCAAAAGAATGGCAATGCGCTCACACGAGTGGTGAGACATATTGTTCAAAAAATGGCAATGCGCTCACACGAGTGGTGAGACACATTGTTCTAAAAGTGGCAATGCGCTCACACTAGTGGTGAGACATATTGTGCTAAAACTGACAAAGCGCCCACACGAGTGGTGGGACATATTAAAAAAAAAAAACAACAACAAAAATACCAAAACAACAAAAAAGAGAAAAAATGGCAGTGCGCATACACGAGTATTGGGACATATTGGTCTACAAAGTTGACAATGCGTCCACACGAGTGGTGAAAAAATATTATTTTATAAGATTGGGTTAGTGCGTGCACGAGACGCGATTCATAACTGTTTAGTTGCTTTTGTTTATAGGAACTACAAACAGGATAGAAGAGTCGGCTAGCAAGGACACTTCCTTACCGACGGGATGAGAGCAGTTAATAAACTTACAGCTAGGGGCGTCGATAACCTAAACGCCACCTGTTAACAGACCACCTCAAGACTCCGAGTCTACTGATGATTCCAAAACGCCTGAAAAGGTCAGGGAGTCTGAAGAAAAGGAAAACCTTTCGGAGAAAGATAGCAAGCGATTGGAGACGGACATTTTAGAAATTTTAGGTGAAGATCCTCGAGCAGACGACTCACAAGTTGGGACTTAACACCCAGAGATAGCCACCCGCTGGTCAAACTACTTAAGTGGCGGATTGAAAAAGGTACTTAAGAATGAGCTATTGACGAAATACCCACGGGCTAGTAATTGTCATCTGGAAGCTCAGATTCTAAACCCGGAGGTTGCAGCTTCAATGCAGGAGGTTGCACTAAAAAGAGACAGATATGCTAGTGAAATTCAAAGAGTTATTGGATCAGCAATGTTGGCTCTTCGGAAGGGTATTTCGCTAATGCTCGATGAAGATAAAGAAGGAGTAAATAGAATGCAGCTGTTGCAGTACCTTTTGGATGCTGGAAAACTCCTAGCAGAAGCTTATTATCGGGAAGCTATGACGAGACGGTCTTTTATACTACCTGGTATAGAAAGAAATATAAAAGAGGTCCTAGAAAAGTCAAAACCTGATAAATTCTTGTTTGGAGAGGACTTATCTGAAAGAGTTAAGTCTACAAAGTCTATTGTAAAGGTGGCAGCGGAGATAAAATCAAAACCAGCGACAAAAAAGACCCCTTTAAAAACATCGGACCAGGGAAACTGGAAGACCCCATCCTCCAAGATGCAATGGACGAGGATGGGGAACTCCAGAACAATATACAAACCAAAGACAACTGTTACCACGGGCTCGAGAAGGTCATATTACCAGTCGCCCTAATCCCAGGTAAAGTCATCGCGCCCGAAGATCGATCATCGTCGATAATGAAACAGGTACCATCAAAGGCAGGAAGATTAAGGTTCTATTAAAATAAATGGAGAAAGATCACAAATAATGACTTTGTCTTAAGTTGTATAATGGGTTATCAGATTGAATTTGTTAAACCAGTATATCAAGTAATTGAGCCAAAGGGTTTTATAAATTCCCTGCAAGATATGAAAGACTGCAAGGATACTATTGATAAGTTATTAAGTCTCGGTGCAATTCAACCTTTGCGTTGATATAGAGGGCCAATTTATATCTTCGTTTTTTTTAGTAGACAAAACAAATGGTTCAAAGAGATTTATACTAAACTTAAAGAACTTGAATACTTTTATTGAGACAACTCGCTTCAAATTAGAGGACATAAAACTAGTATCAAAAATACTTTCACAGGGAGATTTCTTAGCAAACATAGACTTAGAAGATGCATATTTCTTAATTCCCAATGAATATTTCTAGCAGAATGTTTTGAGATTTCGCTTTAATTCTCAGTTATACGAATTTCTTTGTCTACCATTTGGCTTGGCGTACAGCTCCATTCGTCTTTAAGAAAGTTTTAAAACCTATCTTAAATTATCTACGTTAACGTGGGTCTCTGCCAGTAGCATACCTGGACGACATATTGTGCATTAGTCCTGATCGACCATCATGCAGTAAGAATATAGCAATAACAATTAAATTGCTCGAATCGTTAGGGTTCTTTATTATAAATAAGAAGAAGAGCGTTTTGATACCTAGCAAAAAAAAAAGTGTCAATTTATTGGGTTACTGCATTAAACTCAGAACGTTTGACACTTGAGTTACCAGAAATTGTAAAAGGGTAAAGATCTTGGAACTCACTAGAAAAAATGCGAGAGATTAGATTAGAGAATTAGCGAAATTTATCAGCAGTTTAGTAACAGTCTGCCTAGCAATTAGCCATCCTCCACCCCCCCATTAATCAAGTACGGCTGGTTATAGACAAAAAATTTTGAAAAAGTAAAATATCTATGGGTTTACTAGAAAATGACGATGATTATGAAGGAAGAGATCCAACTAGCCCCCCCCCCCCCGTAAAAATCTGGCTCAGGATTTTGACATGGTGGGAAAAACATATTCGTTCTTCGCGACACACCCCCCAAAGTACCCCCCTACACTTGACCCGATTGTTAACTTACCCCACCCCCTGCGCTCGGCATCGCCCCCCTCTCCCTCCGCGCCCGCCCCGCCCCCCCCCACAACCTTCTAACTACCGGACTTAATATTTTGTTTCCCCCCCCCACCCTCCCACCCCCCCCCTGCCGCCTTTCTTCTTTTCTCCCCTTTCTTTTTTTAGGCCACCTCTGAAAATGAAGACAGTCTAAAACACTGATTTCAGAGCTCACTAATACGAACCCCACTAAAACCCCTTATTCTTGTTTAAAAGAAATATCTATTCAGACGCGTCTACGCGGACAAGTTGGGGAGCATTTTGTGACGGAAGTCGATCACATGGGTTTTGGTCCGGCGAAGAAAGAGAACTGCATATTAACAAAAAAATTTCTTCGAGTTACTGGCAGCTTTTTTAAAAGCGTTAAAAAAAAAAAAAAAAAAAAAAAAAAAAAAAAAAAAAAAAAAAAAAAAAAAAAAAAAAAAAAAAAAAAAAAAAAAAAAAAAAAAAAAAAAAAAAAAAAAAAAAAAAAAAAAAAAAAAAAAAAAAAAAAAAAAAAAAAAAAAAAAAAAAAAAAAAAAAAAAAAAAAAAAAAAAAAAAAAAAAAAAAAAAAAAAAAAAAAAAAAAAAAAAAAAAAAAAAAAAAAAAAAAAAAAAAGTTTTTACTATTGACCTTTCTCAAAGCAGAATTCTCCTGAGAATGGATAATACTACAGCGATTTCCTACGTGAATCGCATGGGTGGTGTCCAATACCCACATTTAGATAAACTAGCGAAAACAATCTGGCAATGGTGCGAGGCAAGAAATTTATGGATCTTTGCTTCGTATATCCCATCTAAGGAGAATACAGAGGCAGATAAGGAATCAAGGTGGACTAATATTGATACTGAGTGGGAACTTGCAGAGTTTGCCTTCCTAAGAATAGTTCAGCCCTTTATATGTACGGCAAACCGATAATTGATCTGTTTGCTACAAGAATAAATGCAAAATGTGAGGAATTTTGTTCTTGGTACAAAGATCCAGAAGGATCTCACGTTGACGCATTTACCATAAAATGGAGTGAGAGGTATTTTTACGCCTTTCCTCCCTTTGCGCTGATACCTCGGGTATTACAGAAGATCATAGCGGAAAAAGCAGAAGGCATTGTAGTTATACCATTCTGGACAACTCAACCTTGGTTCCCTATCTTTGAATTTCTGTTAATAGCAGAACCAATTGTCCTTAACCCTAATAAACATTTACTTTTGTCTCCTTGTAGAGCTCAACATCATCCACTGTTCCGAAAATGTATCTGGTTGCCAGGAAGTTATCCGAATAGCGTTCGCGCAAAAAGGCCTCTCAATTAAGACTTCCGAGATAATGTTGTCGTCCTTGACAGAAAGCACCATAAAACAGTACTCCAAGCCTATCAAGCTGTGGTGGCAATTTTGTAACGAAAAAGGACGAGACCCCTATGAGGTCACAGAGTCTGAATTGTTAGATTTTTCGTCTGATAGGTTTCAAGCCGGAGCTTCTTATGGTACACTTAATTCAACGAGAGCGGCCATATCTCTGATTGTCAAGACGAGTTTGACTTCGAGTTTGCTACTGAATAGATTTTTCAAAGGGGTTTTCAAACAACGGCCGTTAAAAGCTAAATATGACAGAACGTGGGACCCTAAAATAGTATTGGATTTTCTGGAAAAGTGGGAGTCCAGTTAAGTCGTTAGAGCTACTACAATTAACCAAAAAAGTGGCTACACTGTTAGCCTTGGGAACTAGTCACAGACTGCAGACGTTAGCTGCCATACGATTAAATGACGTAAAAGAAACAAAAACAGGATTAAAATTAGAAATTCAATATTTAATTAAGACCTTAAAAAAGTGTGTAAAACAACCACTACTGCAATTACCAACGTTTAACCTTCAGCGCTAGAACCCATATATGGGTTCTCACACAACCATTCGTTTTTGGCTATGAACCCATAGCGTTCTCGCGCAACCATCAGTTTAGGTTATGAACCCACATATGCGTTCTCGCGCAACCATTCAGTTTAGGTTAGAACCCACATATGCGTTCTCGCGCAACCATTCAGTTTAGGTGAACCCACATATGCGTTCAAGCGCAACCATTCAGTTTAGGTTATGAACCCACATATGCGTTCTCGCGCAACCATTCAGTTTAGGTTATGAACCCACATATGCGTTCTCGCGCAACCATTCAGTTTAGGTTAGAACCCACATATGGTTCAAGCGCAACCATTCAGTTTAGGTTATGAACCCACATATGCGTTCTCGCGCAACCATTCAGTTTAGGTATGAACCCACATATGCGTTCTCGCGCAACCATTCAGTTTAGGTTATGAACCCACATATGCGTTCTCGCGCAACCATTCAGTTTAGGTTATGAACCCACATATGCGTTCTCGCGCAACCATTCAATCGAAAAGGAAACGATAAACAGATATATGTGACTGGGGCTATGAGCCTTTATAGATATAACAAAAGGCGTTTATGCAATCGTTTATCAATATTGTTAATTAAATTTGTGTGGCATTCATTGCACATTAGCTAACATATCGCTACCTAATACTTTTGAAGGTTATAAGTACTGCTACTTTACTTTTTCGTTTTAAAATTTAATTTTAAATTACCCTTAAAATGTCTGAGAATGAGTTTGAACACATTAGTAACAGTGATAGGACGTGTCCTATGAACATGACATTGAAACAGTTGAAATTAAAACACTTAAAGAAAAAGGATGCGGTATTCGTCATCGGATTCGCCGAGATCTATAAGAAGACCAAGAGATTACGAATAAACTGTGACACAAGGGTGAGAACAACACAAAGGTGGATGTTAGAGAAAATAATCAAACCTCTTTTGTAGTCGGAAACAGAAGAGAGGTTCCATTATATAACCGAAGGAAGACATCTTCGAATATTTAGCACATCTTCTGAAGAGGACGAAGGTCTACAGGAAAATGTTAATTCGATATCTAATTATACGGCAGAAAACTGTTCATGGTCTAAGAAACATTTTGTACCAAAATTATATGATTTTGATGAATCAAATTCGGGGATAAGGGGTCACTTATCGGAAATATCCACGTTTGGATGCGTTTAAAATATTTTTCTCAGAAGAATTAATTACTGGAATTTGCGAGAAAACAAAAATTTCCATAAAAATCTGGCGCAAACAAAATTCATGCGTCATCACGCGTAAATAACTGGACAGATACTTCACTTCGGAAATATATTTATTTATCGCTATTACTATGCTAATGTCCAGAATGAAAAACATCTATAAGAGAATATTGGTCTACTGATAAAGTTACAAAAACTGAAATTTTTTCAAACTAATGAGTTAGGTAGAATCATTGCTGAAAATGCTACATTTTAATGATGACAATAATATGGAGTCGAATGATCCGTTGATAAAAATAAGACCAGTGGTTACTAAACTTAGAAACTCATTTTCTAAATCATTTTATCCATATGAATATTTATGCATAGACGAAAGTCTTTTGTTTATAAAGAAGACTGTTCTTTAAACAGTATATCCCACAAAGAGGAGTAGATTTGGCATTAAGTCATTCATTATTTGTGATTGTAAAACCGGCTATATACTAGACTTCATAATTTATTCTGGAAAAAATAGTGATGTCACTGAGAAAGTCCATCAATTGGACAATCTGGAAACATTACTTTGACACTTATGAAATCATACCTAGGAAAAGGGCATACACTTATCACTGACAATTGGTACACGAGTCCGCACTTATACAATCTATTACACGAAAAGGAAAAACCAATGCCTTTGGAACTGTGCGACAAAATAGGAAAGATATGCCAAAAATGGAAGAAAAATTAAAAGGCGGAGAAGGAATCGATCGACACACAATCTATTAGCGTTAAAATGGCGGGATAAAAAAGATGTATGGATGCTATCCACCTCACATTCTGATGATTTCGTGGAAACCAAAAAAATAATTATTAAACTGGCGAACCAAAGCGAAAACCAAAGTGTGAGGACTACAATGCCTTGATGGGCGCAGTTGATAAAATCGATATGACTTTGAGTTCGCTTCACTGCGTTCGCAAAAGCACAAGGTGGTATAAAAAATATTTCTTCCATCTCTTAGACCTCGCCATATATAATGGTATATTCTCCATAAAGATACTAATGAAAAAATTGTAACATGAAAAATTCCACCTGCGACTAGTAAAAGATATTTTGAGAGAATACCCACCAGATAGAGTAGAGACTAAAGGAGGAAGAAGTCATTCGGACGACCTCCCATTCCGATTAACAGAGAGGATTTCCTTGTTCCTGCGAACTAATGAAAATGGAAAACATTCTTCACGACGCAGATGCGTTGTTTGTACAAAAAATAATCGAAGAACGACTCGCGTTACGAGTGCAAAAATGTAACGTTGGCTTGTGCATTGAACCATGTTTTGAGAGTTATCACACAATACAAAATTATTAAATTTAAAATTTAAAAGGTGCAATTTACTACTATTATATTGTTCGTGTTATGAAATAAATGATTATTAAGGGTTTGAGGTCACCACGTAATTTATTTTAATTATTTTTTCGTACGGAGTGGACAGTCCACGGCGCACGCTTAACGCCGACAACGTCTGCTCTTTCGTAAAAAGTACGCAGTCCACGGTGAGCTGTCTCGTACAGAGTGGGGCAGTCCACGGTGAGATGCCTCGTGGGAGGGGCGGTCCACGGCGCACGCTTAACTTCTGGCAACTCAGCGCTCAAAGGGTTAAAGAAAAGTCACAGCTTTGCATCGTTAGGCATGTACTAAAATATATAGAATTGACAAAGGACCTGAGGAAGAAGTGTGAAAAATTATTAATAACTTGAAAGAAACCGCACAATGACGCTTCGTCTCAGACAATAAGTAGGTGGATTAAGTCTGTCCTATCTGATAGCGGAGTGAGTAAAGAGTTCACAGCGTATAGCACAAGACACGCGTCGACGTCGTCAGCTTGCAGAAAAGGACTAGATATTAATGTAATTAAGTCTACAGACGGGTGGTCAAAATCATCAAAAGTATTCGCAAGATTTTATAATCGGCCCTTACGAGAGGCAGATACCAATTTTGCCGAAACTGTGTTTTTGGAAAAATAAGACATGTGGCTGGGGAAAAATAATAGAACTCGTTTCCTTTTTTGATTATATGTACTCTGAACATCTACGTGTTTTGTAATCCCGATAATGAGACATTATAAAATTCTGATCGAACTTCGCCCGTCTCTGGCGGGCTCGTTTGGTCCTTTCATTCTCTCACACTGTTCTTAAAACATTTTTTTAAAGTGAAAACTTCTTTAGAATGGGAGTGATCTGCAAAGTAAAAAAACGGAGCTATGAAATGGCTGCTATACTAAATAATGAGAGAAAAAGAGACAAACATATAGGATTTAGCCTACGAGAGAATAAGACGGAATATAGCTATGTAGTGTTTCCTATTCTCGGTCTCCTCTTTATGCTATGCTTCGTAGTTATTGCTCCTGGTTGTATATGTGTGTGTTTGTGTGCGACTGCACACTACAAAGCGTGGACACGTATTCTTTCGATACTCGAAATGTTTTGTAGATAGGGAGCGATGGAAAGGTAGAAGAATAAACAGAGATAAGCACGTAGGTATGCGACAAAAGTATAAGGTCCAAACCAACCGAAGGTCGAAATAAAGAAAGAAGGTGCGTGGTCTGTTTTTATTTTACCAAACGTGGTATTTCTTTTCTATTTAAAAATGTTTCTATTTTATTGAAAAATTAATGTAAGATTTGTGAAAACAAACTGTACCGCTGAACTGACTGGACCGGGACTCGAACCACGGATCTTTTCGCTTTCCGGGCGACTGCTCTTTAACCAATTGAGCTATCCAGGGCCCACCGACCAGTTCCCTTTCACGAATGCTTATCAAGTTTGGCATGGAGGCGTTCGTCCCACATTAATATTAAATTATTTATTTCGCAAATATTGTAATTAACAGTTACGAAATATATAGAATATAATAATTGTATTGTTTGCAATATTTTTCAAAAAAAAAAATGAAACGATTATCAGATACATCAGAGAAAAAAAATTAAACAACATTGTAGAATATTTTTCTTATAAATATCTAAAGACATGTTTTTTTAATTAAAGTGTTTGCGTATTTAGAAAATTTATACTAATTTTTCAATAAAATAGAAAAGTTTTTAAGAAAACAAAAACACCAAAAAATCAAAAAAAAAATTCAAATAAAAAAAAAATATAAAAAAAAATTTAAAAAAATAAAAAACAAAAAAAAAAACCAAATACAAAAAGATTTAATAAATATAAATAAAAAACAAAAAAAAACAAAAAAAAACAACTACAATCACACAACACATCAACAAAACAAAACAAAAAAAAATTATTCAAACCATAAATACAAAACCGAACAACAAAAAGAGAATATAAGAAAACCAATACATACATACCCAACAAAAATATATAAAATATAAAATATACCGTATTGCCGCATATTTCCAAAATTTCCCCTTTCTCCCCAATCACATACGACACATAAGATAGAATACATTTTTCCCCCCCACTACCCGCACACAACAAAAAAAAAAAAAGGAGAAACGGATTGACAACGAACTTCATTTTATTTATTTTATTTATATAATAAATCAAAACCATATTTTTTTATTTACATTTTTTTTTTTTAAAAATGTATCTATTTTATTGATATAGTAATAATTTATTTATTTCTAAATAAAAAAAAAAAAAATAAAAATAAAGAAAAAAAAAAAATAATAAATAATTAAATATAAAAAAAAAAAAAAAAAAAAAAAAAAAACACCAGACACAACAAAAAAAAAATAAAGAGTAATATAGGAAAAATAAGGAGCAGATGACAAATTCTATACACAAGCAAGTAAATTTTGTTTTATTTTTTTATTTTTTTTTTTTTATAAAATTTATTTGATACCTAAAGACAAAATTTGTCTATTTAATTTTTTTTTTATTTTTTTTTATGAAAAATATCCAGAGGTGTGTTGCCCCCGCGTATATGATAATTATATTATAAATTATGATATTTGTATATTTTATAAATTTTACAATTTTTTTTCAAAAAAAAAAAACATTTTAAGATGTTGAACGCCAAGCGTGAATCGGTGGAGCTTACCACGGAGCTGAAATTTGAGACTCGTAGTGTACACAGTTAGATAAGCTGAGAGAGCGATACGATTCAATGCATTTTTTTGATTTTTCGTTGTTCAGATCTTTATTTAGACGAAAGTATTTAGAAAGATAAGTTTGTGGTCCAAAGAATAAGGACGAGATATGTTATAAATAATTAAGGGTCTCGAAGTGTGGTAGGCTACAGAGTTGAAAAAACATTTCTAAAGAATATCTATATTAGATCTTTCGTTGCATTTTACCAGAACCTTCGTTCAGTCCAGCAGTATTTTCCATATGTTTTTCGTAACGTCTTTATTTCATTTATCCTAAAATGTTTATTAAATAGCGCAAGAATGTAGATGAAAACGGGAAATAGAAAACCATACTAACAAAAAAATTGTCATACCTGAGATTCAAAAAAGGATTACTCTATATTTACTTAATTTCTAACGAATTATATTTCCTTTGATAAACATCTTACCATTTTTGTGTCTATCTATGACTATCGCATCTAGCATTCCGTTTTTATTGCTTGAATTGTGAAAATTTATCAGCTATTTATCAGCTATTCCACCCAGAGACCATACCGGTGACTCCTATTATATATAGTAATAATATTATATATAAATAAATCCTACAAATCATTTTACTCTTAAAACTGTCCATTCGTCTTATTCTCTTGGAACTTAGATTTTTGAAGGTTTCACTTCTAACACGTGTGATCTGCACACAAGATTTTTTTTCTTTCTAATTTCAAATAGAATGACTTCTTGAAAATTTTTTTACCTTCCTAAAATTTTATGTTTCACAGGATAGTGAAAAAATTTTTTTTTAATTTGAAAAATAAAGAAAAAAAACATTTACTTATCAACTGTGAGAGTTTCTCACGTCGCGTAAGTAAAGTCAGGCACAAAAAAAACCTCTGTTCGGATGTTTTCGTTTTATTTCGGCTGTCTACGTAGTTTCTAGCCGCTACCTTGAATATATATATATACGAATACCTAGTATTTTACAATAGTACCAATTTTTTTAGATGATAATGACATTTATTACGTCCTCGTCAAAAATAAAATATTTTTTATTTTTATTTTTAGGTATTCTCGTGGTAAAGTATCTCCACAAAATGCCCAGTCAATTTTGAAGAAAAGAGCTTTTAAAATTTCGCTTCTTCTTATCTTTATCTTATGTTTTTTTAAACATAAACTGTTATCAAATGGCGTTGTGGCGTAAATATACCGTGTTCTTGCTTCTCACTTCGACGATTAGTGTTCGATTCTTTGTAGGGAAAGTTTTTGGTGGAAAATCCCTGATGAGACATCCGCAATGTCGTCTAGTAAGTTTATTTCGGTATCGGAATTTGAACTTTTGTAAAAATATTTGACCGCGTATAAAAGTATGACAAAATAGAGTAGCCAATTTATGATCAAGATATAAAAGTCTTGATTAAAAAATAAAAACCTAAGGAATTGTAATGATAAAATAAATTCAAGAATAAACAGGATGAATCATATTTTCGTGTCTCTTACGAAAATGTGCGTATATAAAACAGAAGAGTAAGGCTACAAGAAATGTTTTTCTTTTTTTTGTCACCTTGTCATAGCGTGAGTACAAATATATGAAAAAGTGTGTTTTCGTGCGCGCGTTGTGTGCTTAACCGCAGTGGTTCTTAACCGATGTTCCGCGAAATTTTATGAAAGCTCCAATGTATATTATACCTAATTTGTAAATATATTGTTAAAATCTGCAAAAATCAACGAGCTAAGATATAGCACTAAAATTAAGGAAAAACAATTTTATAAAAGAGTTAAAATAAAGTTTTTACTAATATTAAATTTTTAAATTAATGTTTTCTTTTTTATTTCCTATTTTTATAATTATCTCTATTACTTTTATAATACTTATAATTAAATGTTAAAAATATGTTGTATTATATTATTTCCTGTATAATGTATAATCTATATAACTTCCAATATTAATAAAAGTTAAAAGTTTACGCACATTTTTCTCTTAGTTTTATTATCTTAATCGTCTTAATGATTTTGGTGTTCAGCATATTTTCCTTTTAATCCAAAATGTTCAGTGACTTCGAAAAGGTTAAGAACCACTGGCATAACCAAAAACAACAAAACGATCAAAACATCAAGTGTGAACTTCAAAGAAAAGAAAAGTAAGAAAAAAAGATGATGAAATAAATGACAACACACGATAGAGGGGGTAAAGAAGAGGTAGCTTAAATAAGAAATTAAAATTGAATCATATTGCGTGTATATTCTGTTTAAAATATATTAATGTCGACATTCCGAGAGCGTGAAAATCAGGCAGAAAAATTATAATTATTATTATTATATATATCTACTATATATATTTATATTTAATATTTTATACTTTATATATATATAGATGTAAAGAAAGTGTATTTTCTTCCGTTGAATTACGCGCGATTTTAGAAGTAAGCAGGTAGTAGAAAAGACTTTATGTGTATAGACCAGATTGGATATATAAATAAGAGAGACAAAGGAAAGAAAGACGTTACGTATATAGATCAGATTTAATATTTAAATAAGACAGATAGATTTAATAGACTAGGAAAGTGAGTGTTAAAAGTGAGGAATAGGCATAATTGTCGTTTTTCTTTTCAGGTAATATTAAATTGTTCGTTTTTGTAAATACTGTGTATAGGGAAATAAAGTTAATGTAGTAGTAAATTCTTTTTCAGAACAACACCTCGTGCTATTCTTGAAAATTCTTTTCGAAACACTTCTATTTTGGTCTTATATATATTATTTACTATTTGATATATCTGTATCCCTTCTGCAACACGGTATCCTATAACACAGTCTCCTTCTAAAAAAACCTTAGCCCAACACTGTACTTCTACAGCTGCGAAGAGACTTGCCGTCTTAAAAATACAGTGTTGCGGATAGAATTTTTTATATCTCCTCAGCCTAAAAACAAAAGTCTCATACAACACGATTTCACACAACACGGAATTTTCTAGGAACCTATCTACCGTTTTATAGGAGGGTTACCTATGTATATTATATACTGTACCATTATAAATTTTTTTATTGTTGCTCAGCATTTGGTTATTTCAAAAATCGTATACTATAATTTGTAATGAAAACAGCTTTAAATACTAAATAATACTTTTAACGAAAATGAATTTTATGATTATACCAATATTCTATAATTAAGTAATATTAATATACACAAAAAAGTACCAAAAAATATGTAGGCCATGAAATAATAGAATGCAGTATGCAATGTATTAACAATTTAAATAAGATTCTTACCCATTTTTGTAGTAGCTCTCGTGGATTGGACCACTAGCACACACACACACACATTTTCAAAAACCAATAATAAAATAATACTAGTCACGAGTAATATTTAATTTTACTAAAATATATTATCTCAAATTTGATTATCGTTAAGTTTATACTTTTACATCATTGATAAATCTTGTTTAAAAATTTCACAGATTTAATACAAAAGAATTACAGCCCTACCAATAAATGAAATGGCACGCTTCGCTTTCTGATCTTATTTATAAACCTATGCTTGTCCCCACTCCCTTAACCGGTTACTTTCCATCAACAACGAATCGTTTTTAGGATATGCGAACTTTGTTCCTTATTGGTTACTTATACCAACGCCAACGAAGCTCATTGGCTTAGGAACTAACACAAAGGAAACACTTCCTGACCTTCGAATACGAGACTTTCAAAAATATCAGATAGAAACAGAAAATGGTCTGGAACGTTATAATAAAAATAATTTTTCGAATAAAAAGAAATCCATGTGTATAAAAAAGGACCGCTTCAATTAGGTGTATATTACGTAATAAGCTTAACTCCTGGGTAAACAGTTAAATATTCACATATAATCTATATATTGCCTACTAGTTACTCGTTAAAGTTATAATAAGATTTTTGCTGGAACAACAGCAATGTTTTTGTAATTGTATAAATTAATATAATATTATTTATTTATTTTTCGATATCTAAAAGATTAAGTTTATTACGATCAAAAAATTAATTTATAGAATCAATCACTAATCAATTAAAAACCTATAATAAAAAAAATCAAATGATTTAAATTATTGTTAAAATTAAAGAAGTGAATTTACACATATTATTTAAAGCATATGCATTTAAAACATATGATAATATTATGCTAATTAGTGCGATATAAAATTATTTTTTTTCTTAATTAAATAGCAAGATGTAAGATAGTAAATTGCAAAAAAACTCTTGATTCTGCACTTTTAAAAAGCATATCCATTAATCTACAGATTAAATTAGTAATTTGTACATAAACTGTTTTCGAGCTTTAGCGGTAACATATATACATGAAACACACTTGTAACAAAATCATATTTATAAGTGTGAGAGTTCGTCGCTTTTATATACCTATTATTGGTAATCGCAACTTCCTATGTTTTTTATCGGAATCTCCAGACCATTTCAAATAAGATGAAGACTGGATCTTTCGATACTTTCTGACCGAGAATATTCGCAGACTTAGGAGCATTCATAATGCACAAAGCAATATTATCTGATGATGTAGTATTTCAAACACGATGAAACGCGCTCGCTTTCTTTCAGTCGCGCCGCTATTACATGCGCATTCATATTCACATTTATATTCACATTCAATTGCTGCATGCACCAAATAAAGGCATTTACTTGACTCTTATAGAAACTTCCCAAAATGTTCCTGCATACACACGCACACACACTCTTTATCCCTCATTTTTTCCTCATCCTTACATATTTTGTAGGAAGGGATTCTATCTTAACAGTTAGATTTCTTAATATTCTCTTTAAACATCTTCAAAAGCGTTATTTTGATGTAAAAGACAAAACAGGGTCTCAGATAGCAGAAAAATTTTTACAAATTTTCAATTGCAAATAGTAACTAAATAAAAATTCAATTCAAACGATTTTAGAGTTTTGAAAAGCGTTAAGTGTTACTTCAAAGACTATTTCAAAATGCTTTCATGCAATGAGAAAAATTCATAACAAAGAAAAATGACAATCAGGCAGGAAATAAATTTAACACTTTAAATATTTGAAAGGAAATTTAAAAGAAAATATAAGTGTTTATTTACATATTTTGTAACTTTTATATAATGTCAATTTAAAAAAATTGGTATAGAAATACATAATTAATAATACAAATACGTATATTGTTAAATAATATTTTAATAATAGAGACTCATTTCATTTGAAGTAGTATTTTTAACTGGCACATATAAATTCAATTGAAGTTAAAAAAAATAAAAAATAATCAATCAAAACTTAGTTTTTTTAAATATCCATTCAACGTCAATTTTGTTTAAACAAAATGTTGACAAAAATATACTTAAAATTAAAAATATTTATATTTGAAAAAAATTATATACAAATAATAGAAACTAGCTTTTCTTGAATCAGTAAATTCGACTGACTTTGTCCGTATAGTTTCAGTGTTAATATTACTGTAAGCACATTCTCAAAAATTATGAATAGTAAACTACTAACTCTGATTGTGAGCACTTGTTATACTACTCGCTATTTGATATACATATCTTACAACAGGATTGCCAGGTAGTTCCCGATTGGTCCACCGATTCTTTATATATCTTGCATAATTGTGGTAGTTCACGAAAATTTTCATTATGGCTTTAAACTTAGCGTATATATTTGAGCTATTTGTTAAAAAAAAGCAGTTTGAAATTTCACATAGATATATATTTCTTTAGCTATAGTAGTAGTGTAGTAGTCTATAATCTAAGCGGCACTTTGTGTGTGTGTGTGTGTGTGTCTCAAAAGCCGCCAATATCTACACATCTTATCTTGACAGGGAAAATTATATTTTTCATTTTCTTTCTTTCTTTCTTTTTTTCATTATTGTGAAGTAAGCGTAATAAATCTTCTCTTATAAATGAGTATTTTATATTAATTTTATAAAGAAAATTACTAGTATACTATAGACTAGTATACTTTTATAAAGGATAATACAAATATAATATATTGTTAACGATGGCTTTTGGCAATTTGTTCTTTAAGAAGTAAAATACTTTGCCTTTGTTCTGGTAGAAGCATGGCCATTTGTTCGTTTGATAAAAGTAATACCATAGATATTAATTCTGACTATAAGTAAAAATAAATAATTATTTTGAAACATATAGAAATATTTTTTGTTGTGTATCATTGAGAGAGCTGTATTTTTACATACCTTTTCTTTATCCAACCTACTGTCTGGTATATTAGCTGCTGGCGACATTCCCCTCATAAGTCAAGAAGTAGGAGTACTTGTAGATGTTGTAAGAGCGGTGGTAGGAGGTACACCTTTATTCGTATTCGAAACAACCACAGGTGGTGGTGGAACTGTAAAATCTGCTACTATATGATGGGAAGTGCTTGTTATGATAGAAGGTTCTACGGTTACAGGAGCTGTAAGATCATCGCATGTATATAAGATAGATATTTATCTGTAAAATCTTTTGCATATATTGATTTGCAATATTTATATATAAAAACTTACGAGTAGGTTTAGCGATTATTGGATCAATAGACATACGAGGATTTCTTTGAATCTTTTGGATCTCTACCAAATCCATTAACTCTTAGATCACGGTAAAAGCTAAAAAGTCATAAAAGAATAAATTAATATAATAAATGAGAATTATTAGGTATTAATTATTTGAAAACATTAACAATATCTTTCAACTTCTTCTACTACAGGAAGGTTGCTACAAAAAATAATATATATTTGAATATATTGTTTAATTAATACAAATGATAATTGAGTATTGATAATATACTAACTTTTCTGGTAGAGTAAAAATAGTAGGAGATACCCTAGGGTCAGCAGTAGTAATTCTAATTGATGGTACGGTAATCGGAGTTTTTTGGGTTTGCGGTGGTCCTCTTGAAGATTGATCTAATCTTGCTAAACGCGGATCAATCTGTTCATCCAATGTTCGAATTTCTACATCTTGGTCTAAAGATATAAAATAATTGTCTTACATTTTTTTATTCCTAGTTATACTGAATATCTTAATTAATAGTAATAATACCTGCAAAAATAGGTACAAAAGGATTGGCAACTACTAGTGTAGGTCTTGCTGCTGTTGATGGTTCTTCGATACGAGGTGAAATCTCATGTATCACTGGCTTTTCTGAAGGTGTCAAAACGCTTAGGTTTGGATTAGCTTTACGTAGCATACTAACAGCAGTATGAGAATCCACTATTCGCATTACTAACTGTATTTGTAATAAAGCATAGGCAAGTTGTGGATTCTGAAGTAACATCTGTCGTACTTAATTAGGATTATTCTGCACACATATCTTCATGTGTTGCATTAATTCAAACATTTTTTCAGGTGGAAGGAAAGTTACTGCTTTACTAATTGCTTCGGGAGTTTTGTCAGCTTGAACTGCATCTCCATTCAGATTCTCAGTTTTATGTCCCTGTAAAAGACTCTGCATTTCTATACGACTCTTTTTTGTACACGCAATGCTTACGCATAGCGTTCTTTCACCAATTTTGTAACCATTTAAATTTTCTATCGCACTAAGTGCTGTCTCTTGATTCTTGTATTCGCAGAAACCATAACCTTTAGGCTTCCCTATCTCACGATCACATCTCAATCTACAAATAATTTAAGATTTTAATTATTACAGACATTTAATTCATATACCAGAAAAATTCTTTATTGTTAGATAATGCATCATCAATAAGAGAAAACAATAACAATTTGTTTTCTAAGAAAAATTAATGAGAAGATTTACTTGATGGAAAGTACTGGGCCAACTTTGCTGAATATATCTTTCAAGTTCTCCTCGGTTGCTTCGTACGGGATATTCCCGACTGTAAACAAAGTCTCCATAAGTCTTCATATTTTATTTCTATTTAAAACTTTCAAAATTGTCAACTGATAAACATTAATATACAAATATGTCTTTTACGTCAAATCAAAAAGATGCATGCATATAGAAAATTTAGCATAAATTGATAAATCTTTTAAAAAGAAATAAAAAATAATGTATTTATCCTTTCATAGAAAAATAAAGTATACCTATGAACATATTAAAGGATTAACAGTAGAACTACCAACAATTGTTACATTATTATTTTTACCAAACCGGTCATTTTGACCCGTGCGATTTAGTTGGCCAAATATAAAAGTTCAAAGAAAAGTTTTAAAGAAAATAAAATATATTTTATTTTAATATATTGCAATTATACATATATATATACGTAATATATACATCTATTTACATTAAAGGTAGTAATATTATTTGTTTTTTATTTAGGCTTAGTTATTATTTTGATTACAACAATTTTTACATAAAGACATTTTTTTCAATGTACATTTACCAGAAACATGTTTCTTACGGCTAGCACATATATTCATAGTTTTATTTTCATTACCAAAACCTACTTGGCAAGTTTTTCGTATATTAGAATTCTTTGGAATATTCAAGAGGTCATTCAAGTTTTTCAGTTCAGATGGATCTTTATACTCTGCGCTAAGTTCTTCTGCTAATTGAAACAAATTATCAATATATTTCACCAATTGTTTCGTTATATAAAACCCAGGCATTTATTACTGCTAAGTCGAGAATGTTAAAAAATAATTGAAGAGGCCACCTTCGAAATCCTTACTTCATCCTGTACTTTCTGGCCATCTGATCCGTCATGTCTACCCTGAATTTAGTTTTATTATAAAAAATTATGGTTTTAAGCAGTTATTTATGTTTTTTT
>NW_028300977.1:0-51726 GCF_049000335.1 Polistes dominula | reverse complement strand
AGAGCAATTTTACATATATTATGTGTTGTGGACAATATCATTTCCTTCAAAAAAGTTTATTTATATAGATTTTTTATTTTCCTTACTTTTTCAAAATATATTTAAAAAATAAAAAACAAATCCAAACCTTTTTTTACATTTTTTAAAATATCTCAAAAAGAAAGCAAGATAGAGCGATTTTTGTCCTTTATGTTTTGTAGAGAATTTTATTTCCTACAAAAAAGTTTATTTACAAAGATATTGTATTTTCCTTACTTTTCGAGATATATTAAAAAAAATAAAAATCAAATTCAAACCTTTTTTTATATTTTTTAAAATATCTCAAAAAGAAAGCAAGATAGAGCGATTTTTGTCAATTATCTTTCGTGGACAATTTTATTTCCTACAAAAAAGTTTAATTACATAGATATTGTATTTACCTTACTTTTCGAGATACATTAAAAAAATAAAAGCAAATTCCCACCTTTTTCTACATTTTTTTAAATATCTCAAAAAGTAAGCAAAATAGAGCGATTTTTGTCAATTATGTTTTGTAGACAATTTTATTTCCTACAAAAGGGTATTTACAAACTTATTGTGTTTCCCTTACTTTTCGAGATATACTAAAAAATTAAAATCAAATTCACACCTTTTTTTACATTTTTTAAGATATCTCAAGTAGAAAGCAAGATAGAGCGATTTTACATATATTATGTGTTGTGGACAATATCATTTCCTTCAAAAAAGTTTATTTATATAGATTTTTTATTTTCCTTACTTTTCAAAATATATTTAAAAAATAAAAAACAAATCCAAACCTTTTTTTCACATTTTTTAAAATATCTCAAAAAGAAAGCAAGATAGAGCGATTTTTGTCATTTATGTTTTGTAGAGAATTTTATATCCTACAAAAAAGTTTATTTAAAAAAGATATTGTATTTTCCTTACTTTTCGAGATATAATAAAAAAATAAAAATCAAATTCACACCTTTTTTTACATTTTTTAAAATATCTCAAAAAGAAAGCAAGATAGAGCGATTTTTGTCAATTATGTTTCGTGGACAATTTTATTTCCTACAAAAAAAGGTATTTACAAACTTATTGTGTTTGCCTAACTTTTTGAGATACATTAACAAAATTACAAACAAATTCCCACTTTTTTTTTCATTTTTTTTAAATATCTCAAAAATTAAACAAGATAGAGCGATCTTACATATATTATGTTTTGTAGACAATTTTATTTCCTACAAAAGGTTGTTTACAAACTTATTGTGTTCCCCTTACTTTTCGAGATATATTAAAAAAATAAAAATCAAATTTACACATTTTTTTACATTTTTTAAAATATCTCAAAAAAGAAAGCAAGATAGAGCGATTCTTGTCAATTATGTTTCGTGGACAATTTTATTTCCTACAAAAAAGTTTAATTACATAGATATTGTATTTCCCTTACTTTTCGAGATATATTAAAAAAATAAAAATCAAATTCACACCTTTTTTTAAATTTTTTAAAATATCTCAAAAAAGAAAGCAAGAGAGAGCGATTTTACATATATTATGTTTTTTGGACAATTTTATTTCCTACAAAAAGGTATTTACAAACTTATTGTGTTTCCCTAACTTTTCGAGATATATTAAAAAAATAAAAAACAAATTAACACCTTTTTTTACAATTTTTAAAATATCACAAAAAGAAAGACGGATAGAGCGATTTTACATATATTATGTGTTGTGGACAATTTTATTTCCTTCAAAAAAGTTTATTTATATAGATTTATTATTCTCCTTACTTTTCGAGATATATTAAAAAAATAAAAAACAAATCCAAACCTTTTTTTCACATTTTTTAAAAATATCTCAAAAAGAAAGCAAGATAGAGCGATTTTTGTCCTTTATGTTTTGTAGAGAATTTTATTTCCTACAAAAAAGTTTATTTACAAAGATATTGTATTTTTATTACTTTTCGAGATATAATAAAAAAATAAAGAACAAATTCCCACTTTTTTTTTCATTTTTTTAAATATCTCAAAAATTAAACAGAATAGAGCGATCTTACATATATTATGTTTTGTAGACAATTTTATTTCCTACAAAAGGGTGTTTACAAACTTATTGTGTTCCCCTTACTTTTCGAGATACATTAACAAAATTACAAACAAATTCATACCTTTTTTTACAATTTTTAAAATATCACAAAAAGAAAGCAAGAAAGAGCAATTTTACATATATTATGTGTTGTGGACAATATCATTTCCTTCAAAAAAGTTTATTTATATAGATTTTTTATTTTCCTTACTTTTCAAAATATATTTAAAAAATAAAAAACAAATCCAAACCTTTTTTTCACATTTTTTAAAATATCTCAAAAAGAAAGCAAGATAGAGCGATTTTTGTCCTTTATGTTTTGTAGAGAATTTTATTTCCTACAAAAAAGTTTATTTACAAAGATATTGTATTTTCCTTACTTTTCGAGATATATTAAAAAAATAAAAATCAAATTCAAACCTTTTTTTATATTTTTTAAAATATCTCAAAAAGAAAGCAAGATAGAGCGATTTTTGTCAATTATGTTTCGTGGACAATTTTATTTCCTACAAAAAAGTTTAATTTGTTACGTCTCGAGAAGAGATTTCAAGAGTGGCCGCTGTCACCAGTTTTTACTTGAAGAGTAAGAACAAATTTAGAGATTTCTCAACCGGTCACGACCTTGCAGTCGTTTACTCGGATAAGAGAAAGAAAGTCAATGCCTGTTTTTGGGTCAGCCTGCTAATCCAGTACTTTACCCGGGATAGGCTTTACTCGCGGATACCGGAGCGTCGGACGTCAATATGTCAAAGAAAACTCAACCCTGGATGTTAACCAAATCTTTAATTCTTACCTGGTTTTCGGTGCTGGCCAATGGGAGATGCAATCCAAATATGCTGACTGAAATTGGCGTTTGAAGGAAGGGTGCAGTTGTTAAATCACAATCACAATGTAGAATAACAATATAGTATATTTTAAAATTTAAATTTAGATTTAAATTGTTACACAATAAACACCTTGTTGCACACACAAACAATTATTAATGAACAACGTTAACGGAATATTAATTTAGTAAAAGATAAAGGACTTGCAAAGATTTATGATAGCAATAATAACTAGGAATAAAATGTTCAAAGTCAATGACTAAGTTCTATTAAACAAGAGAGAGAGAACTTAGTAAGAAAATTTAAATAAACTGATTGTAAATCAACCTAAGTTATAATACTAAATTAATATTCATAAATCGTCGACAATCGAATCAGATCACACCAGGCAAATTCCGTTCAACCCACGAACACACGATTTAGACACACGCATTAGTAGATTATTATAATAATACTTAAAATCAAACCAGACGAATGTTAGACAAATTTAAGACACGTACTCAATAATTATATAAGGTGGACTTTATAAGTACACTTGGAGTCCCAGAAAAAACTTAAGACAAATTTTTGACAAGTACCAAATGATTATATGAGATAGACTTATAAATGGACTTAGAAAATTATTACAAAACTAGACTACTCTTAGACAAATCTTAGACACGTACTCAATTACTGTATATGGTGGACTGACTTCATGGACAAACGCAACATCGCAAGAAGCGTCCGCTTCGGAAGAGTGGGAGTACCTCCCACTTACGCAAAAATGCTTCCCTCACTACTGACTTCCACACCGTGAGACCCAAGTCAAGGAGAAGAATTCGCTGACAAAAATATTAGTTACTATCAAGCGCGAATTCTTCGAAGAGAAATAGGTATTACTTACATTGGAATTTTATCAAGCGCGAATTCTTCGAAGAGAAATAAGTATTACTTACATTGGAATTTTATCAAGCGCGAATTCTCCGAAGAAAGATAAGTGTCAGTTACATTGGAATGTTATCAAGCGCGAGCTCCTGGGACTGCGCCGTCAGCAAAAATGCACGTGCAGACAGAATATGAGTAACGAATATAATATAATAAAGTATGAATATTTTATGCACATTGAAATAATAATTTAAAAGCAACCATTCCAATATAACGTCGACCGATAAGTCAGTACTGGAAGGACGCAATGTCGGTATTACCGACATTTACTTATCGACTAAACTAGTTACCGACCGACACTGTCGGTAATGCAGATTCCTTTATGAACGACAATGGATTCTCAATACTCTATTTTATCCATTCTACAAAATACAATTTATCGATGGTCGTTCATAAGAAATACAGAATTATCTTTACAAAGAATAGTAACAATAAAGAAAAGAAAGTGTAATTACCAAATACTCAAGTATATAGCGTGAAAACAAGGTACATTAGCGCGAACGAACATTATCTATTATGATTGATCCAATAACTAATGTACATACAAAGTATCGAATTTATATACTAAAACAACAGTAGGAGATATATGTATATATATAAAAAGAAAAAATTTATCTCGCAGGGTTTACATAGTACTTATAGAACTATTTTCACGCAAAATCATACAAACTAAAGTTTAACAAATTACTTTTACGCAAAAATCAGACAGACTAATAATATTCAAATACGACAGAGTTTACCAAATTTAAAACTTTTGAATGTAGTGCACGAAATTCGAATTTAGACGTCACTGGACGTGACACCTCCCCCCTTAAGAAGAAGAACCATGGGATTTACTCCCGTGGTTTTCGCAACGAACGAAATTTCTGAGTGATTTCGTCATCCATATGAAATTGAACCCGCTTACCAGGTGTATTTTCTGTCTGGCAGCCTCTCGAATCCAAGGTAGGTTGGGTGGCCCCGGAGTCACCGCTTGAAGGTTCTGGTGCCTCCGTGCGCACCGACTGAAGTTCAATTCCATTGTCCGAATTTTGAGTGGGCCGAGCATCCTTCCCGCGCCCCAAATGGAGGAGTAGGCTCGTGATTGAGCCCCAAACTGCACCCAACATATGTAAACTCCAACCATAAACTGTGTGCAGGGCGTACCCTCGAAGAACAGAGTCTATGATTAATTTCACTATTTTAAAAATAAGCACAATTCCAAGAATAGCAGAACTGACCGCTCCGAATTTCAATAGACCGTTCCAAAAATTAGAGGTCACACTTTCTGCTAATTCACTAACACCCTTTTCACCTACAAAATCCACAAGATTTAACGTGTCAACTTTCACTTTATGTCCAGCTGCTCCTCTCGCGATAGTGTTCAAAATAGACGGTTGCTCAACAGGGAACATTACATGGTCCCGGAGATCGTCCAAATCCGCCTGTGTATAAATCCCACTAGTCGCGAGCGATCCCGCATCGATGTATCTCCAGACCACATCCGTGTCTGGCAGTAGAATCTGGGGATCCTTTACGTATGTTGGCTTTGGTAGCAGCTGATACCAGGTTCCCTCGATCAAATATTCCTGTGGCAGTAGTGCGCTGCACGGTACTTCAGTACCTTTTCTAACTAAAATTCTCGACTTTGGTTTTAAATAAACACTTAAATTTTGATATATCACGGGAAGTTCTCTATAACATAATTCCGAATGTCTTATTTTCACTGGAATAGGGGTGCACTTGACAATATGCGCGACTTCACCGGCCACCACCGCCATGTACCCCGGCCTCTTCATGACCGTGTACGCAAAAACATCTGGGAGAATGTTCGCAAATGCCAACGCGTTTCGAATAACCTGTTGTTCTAGGTTACACTTCTGTTGTAAGATGCTTACATAGAGAGACTCCAGCTGGTCACGGTGGTGCTTCTCAACGTATACGAACTTTGAATTTATATAGGCAAACAAATCCATGTTTTGGGGTGTTATTTTTGCCTTTGACGTAAACGTATGACCACTTGTTGTTTCCAAGATAAAAAGTTTGGGATGTTCAGTAGTGACCAGAGTATACCCGCAAATGTGGAGCTCGTTTTTACCCACCAACGCGAAGGCAGTGTCTCCCTCCGTCACCGAGTACATTGTTGTAATATGTGAGATTGCGATTGATGACGTCACCTTGGTGGCGGACCGCTCATACAGTGCCGTATATCGTTCAAAATTACACGACGAACCGGGAACAACTGTCCAAAATGCACAACCGTTTTCGTCTGTAAAACACGTTCCCTCTGAAAAAGTGCACGATATATGTCCTCTAAGAGAAATCAAGTTCTCACCACTTTTCACTATTCCCGTGTATATTCTAATGTCTGTGCGCACTACACTTTGAACAACCACACTGTCCCACGTACCGTCGGTATCCGAATATTGGGTGCTTTGACACCTACCGTCGGTGGTAATGGAACCCGCTAACGTAACACTTCGAAAGTCTGTCGAGTTAACACGTAGTCCACTAATCTGTGTGAATGAGTTCAACGAAAGTGTACCGGTATTTATCATACTCTTACAAACGTTCGAAGACACTTCAAGTAAATAAATGCGGCGACCGTTATGAACCGCCGAGATATGCGAACTCATTCCACAGTAATAAATTGTTCTGTCTATTTCCACTCTGCACTGATATACGCGCACATTATCATAGTCTGTCAGCTGTAACAGCTGCACGTACGTCACCGACTTGTTGGGCGATGACACGGGTAGATTACACTCCCCGGTCTCCAGCAATGATACCGTGCTGATATTGGCAGAATTTCCACCACAGTCGTAACCCAAGAGAGCGAAGGCCGTCGTGATGCAACAAAGGATGACGTAGCAAACCTTGGAATTCATCCTTCCTGGTGATAATGTACAGTCAGTGGCAAAACAAATATGTTAGCAAAATATTTTAATATACAAATATTTACGAAAGAAGACTACCTTTTAGATTTCGACAATTTTAGCTTATCTTTATGAACAATCTTACTTTTACCTTTATAACTAATTTTGATGTTATTTTTGGGTAGCACTTCTAGGACCTGGTGGGGACCAGTATATTGGTTTCCCAATTTAGACGTCGGCTGTTTCAAAAGATAGACATCTTGACCAACTTTAAGCTTTTGACCTCTAGCATTTCTATCATAATAATATTTAGATTTAATTTTAGCTCCCACCAAGTTCTGTCTTGCCGCCTTTTGTGCGGTTCTTATTTTATTAACTAAATCCAAATAATATTCTAAGTAGGTATCTTCTAAATTGATTCCAGTTATAACATCTACTGATGGCACATTTGCCTGTTTACCAAAAACCAATTCATGAGGGGTGAATCTTGTTCCCTCATGCGTGCTAGTATTATAAGCGAACATTGCATGGGTGAGCCACTTATCCCACTCGCTTCTTTTATTAATATAATGTTTTAAATATTCAATAAGGACAATATGAGAACGTTCCAAAGATCCGTTCGATTGCGGATGAAATGCAGTGGTTTTAATCTGCTTACAATTATATTGTTTTGATATTGCCCTTAGTAAAGAACCTGTAAAATTTGTGCCCTGGTCTGTCAAAATTGATCGTGGAGCCCCGAAAATATTACAAAAGTTATGAACTAGACCTTCTGCGATGTCGACGGACGTAATTGATTTTAGAGGTACCGCAATGAAATATTTTGTTAGTGCATCCTGAATAGTGAGTACATATTTATTACCCATCTTTGTCTCCTGTAACGGGCCCACGATGTCCATTGCAATCTTGTCGAATGCCGCTCCTGGCGTATCGGTTAATATCATTGGCCCTTTGGATTTAATTCTAACTAATTTCTTAATTTGACAACTTTCACAAATATTTATAAATTCCTGAATATCTTTTTTCATATTTGGCCAATGATATTTTTGTCGAATTCGATTATACGTTTTTGTCACACCTTTGTGACCACCGATAGGCGAGGAGTGGCATTCCGCTATAATGTCCTCCCTCTTTTCCGTCTCTGGAATAGATACTTCATTATTACAAACAACTATTTTACAATTTTCATTTTCGAATGTATTAATAATTTTTCTCAAGATTCGTAACCATGAAATTCCGTCCAAACCTTGGGTCCTCGAGATGCTGACTGATGTTAACCCAAGCTCGCGTGTGACGGATAGCAAAGACCCAATGGCTTCAACCAGCGTTTCAAATTTAGTGGCATTTATTGCCCGTTCTTTAATGGGGATCGCGATTAGCTTATATTTGCCGAATTTCACCACTTTAGCGCGTCCCAGCACCAGTTCTTCAAATTTCGGAAGCTTATGTATTTTACTTAAAGTCTTTGCCCCTTCGTCACACGGAGTTCCGACTAGATCTGTAAAAATAACTAAATTATCGTGTCTTAAATTTAGTGAATCTCTTGTGACTCCTACATTGTCTGTTAGCATTCTTAAATGCGTGTTATGTTCGGTCTCAGTCTGCGGGGAGTAAAGTCTGTCATACGCGGATGAGTCATCCGTATCGTCGACGTCAGAGCCTTCATCGTCCGTTACCGTCCCTGTAACTGGATCGACTGTATCAGATGACGATGAAGTAAGACCAGTCACTCTGTCAGCTGTCTCGTTGACGTCACAGTCCCCGTCGTCGTCCGCAGTTTGTCTAATGTCAAATTTAGTAAGACTGTCGTCTGAATCGAACATATTTATTGGGAGAATGTTTTTACTCTCCACCGGATTTCGCGACAACGCATCTGCGTTCGAATTTGCAGTTCCAGATTTGTATACGATTTTAAATGAGTATTCTGCCAATTTAAGACCCCACTTAACAAGCCTAGATGTAGGATCCTTTACTGATTTCAACAATACTAACGGCCTGTGATCGGTTACCAGAACAAACTCTCTGCCGTACAAATATGGCCCTAAAATAACTTGTCGCGTAAATTATTGCCAAAAGCTCCCTTTCAATTGTGGAGTAATTTCTTTCAGCCTGATTCAAAATTCGCAAACAATAGGAAATAGGCAGATCCTTTCCAACAGGACCTTGGCTCAACACGGCACCGATTGCATAGCCGGATGCGTCTGTCGTTACGTTAAAAGGCAACTCAAAATTTGGATACTGCAAGATTGGTTCTTTACACAAAGAATCACGTAACGAGCAAAAAGCGTTTTCCTGGGCATTCTTCCAGCAAAACAAAACATCCTTTTTCAACAAATCCGTTAGCGGTTTGGCGACTTTAGAGAAGGCAGGAATAAACCTTCTATAATAACCGGCGAGTCCCAAAAACTGACGAACTGATTTTGCGTTCCTCGGACGCGGAAATTCACGGACTGCCTCTAATTTCTTTGGGTCCGGTTTTACACCGTCTTCCCCAATAATGTGTCCTAAATAAATTACCTCCCGTCTCAGAAATTCGCATTTGTCGGGCTGTAATTTTAAATTTGCTTGACGAAGTCTGCGAGCGAGCTTACCAAATTTTATCTCATGCTCGTTAAGTGAACTTGCATAAAGAACGACATCGTCCAAGTAAACAAACATTTCTTCGCCTTGTAAACCGGTCAAGACATGATCCATCAACCGTTGAAAGGTTGCTGGTGCGTTTTTCAAGCCAAAAGGCATTCTACAAAATTCGAAATGACCATACGGGGTCGAGAACGCTGTCTTTTCGCGGTCATCCGGATGCATTCTAATTTGGTGAAATCCGGATTTCAGATCGAAAGTAGAAAAATATTTAGCTGCGCCGAGTTGATCCAAAATTTCGGTAATGTTGGGCAAAGGATATGCATCACCTACTGTTTTTTCATTAAGATTCCGGTAATCGATCACCATGCGCCATTGTTTATTACCTTTTGAATCCGCCTTTTTAGGAACAATCCATATAGGAGAATTATATGGAGAGATGGACGGCTTAATTATCCCGTCAACTAACATTTCTGAAGTCTGTTTCCTAATTTCTTCCTTGTGAACCGGGGGGAAATCTATATTGTTTAGTATGCACGGGAACGTTATCAGCTGTTGTTATTTTATGTTCCAAAACATTGGTGCTCCCCAATGGTTCACCTGGCAAATGGAAGATATCGGCGTTTAAGTCAATTAATTTTGAAACAGATTTTGCCTCTTCCGTATTCAGATGATCAAGGCGTAAGAGGGATTTCACGGATTCAACCCTGGAGGGTGAGGGAGGTGACTCGGAATTCGAAACATCTGATTTTGGAATTGGATCAGCGGAGTTGGAGGCAAATATTGTATGAATATTGCGTAGGAAACCGGATGGATCAGAGGTATTGGATGCTGAATTCGGAAGAGTACCAATACTATAATCCAATAATTCTACTTTAGGAATTGTCAAATCAACGGATTCAAAAGTCGTATTCGTTACCTTAATGTACGCCTTTCCGTTTACGTTCCTAACTAAAGCCTCTCCTGCAAAAACTCCGGGCTGAAGATTCAAACGAGGGACATATCCCTCTGTAGTTTCGAAATTATTAATATGAATAGAGCAAATTTTTGACATACGAGACGGAATATTAATTCTCTCCTCTTCTATAAATGAGATTACCTTTTTCCGAAATCTGAGGCATCTATTCTCATAGTCAACCAGAGCTGACCTTGACCTCAAGAAATCATTTCCCAAAATACCGTCCGTCTCGACAGGAAAATCATTCCTAACCAAATGAAATTTTACATACTCCCCGAACATGCAAATATTAGTAGATCCAAGGGTCAAATGACCACCGGGGGAAATTCCTACTAAATGTAAAATTTCAGACTTATTTATTTTAAGGTCCATTTGTAATTCATTAATCTTAATCAAATTTACTTGTGCGCCAGTGTCAATTAACAATGTCACGGTACCCGCCAGCTGTTTTGAGGTACACGTGACAAGCGGAGCGGAGACCGTTGGTTCATACATTATTTTCCTGATTTTTTTTGCGTAAGTGGGAGGTACTCCCACTCTTCCGAGACGGACGCTTCTTGCGATGCTGCGTTCATCCATGAAGTCAGTCCACCTTAAATTATAGTCGAGTACGTGTCTAAACTTAGTCTAAAGATTGTCTAGTTTTGTACTAATTTTCTGAGTTCATTTATAAGTCCACCATATACAGTAATTGGGTACGTGTCTAAGATTTGTCTAAGAGTAGTCTAGTTTTTTTTTTAATTTTCTAAGTCTATTTATAAGTCCATCTTATATAATCATTTAGTACGTGACAAAAAAATTTGTCTTAAGTTTTGTTCTTGTACTCCAAGTGTACTTACAAAGTCCACCTTATATAATTATTGAGTACGTGACTTAAGTTTGTCTAATATTCGTCTAGTTTTGATTTTAATTATTATTGTAATAATCTACTACTGCGTGTATCCAAATCTTGTATTTGTTAGATATCGTGTGTGATCTGGTTCTATTATCAACGGTTTATGAATATTAACTTGGTATTTTGACTAAGCCTGATTTACAATCAGTTCATTTAAATTTTGTTACTAAGTTCTCTCTCTCTTGTTTAATAGAACTTAGTCATTTTCTTCGAACATTTTATTCTTAGTTATTATTGTTATCATAAATCTTTGCAAGCCTAAGTCCTTTATTTATTACCAAATTAATATTCCGTTAACATTGTTCATTAATAATTGTGTGTGTGCAACAAGGTGTTTATTGTGTAACAATTTAAATCTAAATTTAAATTTTAAAATATACTATATTGTTATTCTACATTGTGATTGTGATTTAACAACTGCACCCTTCCTTCAAACGCCAATTTCAGTCGGCATATTTGGATTGCATCTCCCATTGGCCAGCACCGGAAACCAGGTAAGAATTAAAGATTTGGTTAACATCCAGGGTTGAGTTTTCTATGACATATTGACGTCCGACGCTCCGGTATCCGCGAGTAAAGCCTATCCCGGGTAAAGTACTGGATAAGCAGGCTGACCCAAAAACAGGCATTGACTTTCTTTCTCTTATCCGAGTAAACGACTGTAGGGTCGTGACCGGTTGAGAAATCTCTAAATTCGTTCTTACTCCTCAAGTAAGAACTGGTGACAGCGGCCACTCGTGAAATCTCTTTTTCGAGACGTAACAGCGTTCTTCCAGTACTGACTTATCGGTCGACGTTATATTGGAATGGTTGCTTTTAAATTATTATTTCAATGTGCATAAAATATTCATACTTTATTATATTATATTCGTTACTCATATTCTGTCTGCACGTGCATTTTTGCTGACATCGCAGTCCCAGGAGCTCGCGCTTGATAACATTCCAATGTAACTGACACTTATCTTTCTTCGGAGAATTCGTGCTTGATAAAATTCCAATGTAAGTAATACTTATTTCTCTTCGAAGAATTCGCGCTTGATAAAATTCCAATGTAAGTAATACCTATTTCTCTTCGAAGAATTCGCGCTTGATAGTAACTAATATTTTTGTCAGCGAATTCTTCTCCTTGACTTGGGTCTCACGGTTTGGAAGTCAGTAGTGGAGGAAGCATTTTTGCGTAAGTGGGAGGTACTCCCACTCTTCCGAAACGGACGCTTCTTGCGATGCTACGTTCGTCCATGAAGTCAGTCCACCATATACAGTAATTGAGTACGTGTCTAAGATTTGTCTAAGAGTAGTCTAGTTTTTTTTTTTATAATTTTCTAAGTCCATTTATAAGTCCATCTTGTATAATCATTTAGTACGTGACAAAAGTTTGTCTTAAGTTTTGTTCTGGTACTCCAAGTGTACTTATAAAGTCCACCTTATATAATTATTGAGTACGTTTCTTAAATTTGTCTAATGTTCGTTTAGTTTCGATTTTAAGTATTATTATAATAATCTACTACTGCGTGTGTCTAAATCGTGTGTTCGTGAGTTGAACGGAATTTGCCTGGTGTGATCTGATTCGATTGTCGACGATTTATGAATATTAATTTGGTATTATAACTTAGGTTGATTTACAATCAGTTTATTTAAATTTTCTTACTAAGTTCTCTCTCTCTTGTTTAATAGAGCTTAGTCATTGACTTTGAACATTTTATTCCAAGTTATTATTGCTATCATAAATCTTTGCAAGCCTAAGTCCTTTATCTGTTACCAAATTAATATTCCGTTAACGTTGTTCATTAATAATTGTGTGTGTGTGCAACAAGGTGTTTATTGTGTAACAATTTAAATCTGTTTAAATTTTAAAATATACTATATTGTTATTCTACATTGTGATTGTGATTTAACAACTGCACCCTTCCTTCAAACGCCAATTTCAGTCGGTATATTTGAATTGCATCTCCTATTGGGCAGCACCGGAAACCAGGTAAGAATTTAAGATTTGGTTAACATCCAGGGTTAAGTTTTCTTTGACATATTGACGTCCGACGCTCCGGTATCCGCGAGTGAAGCCTATCCCGGGTAAAGTACTGGATTAGCAGGCTGACCCAAAAACAGGCATTGACTTTCTTTCTCTTATCCGAGTAAACGACTGCAAAGTCGTGACCGGTTGAGAAATCTCTAAATTCGTTCTTACTCTTTAAGTAAGAACTGGTGACAGCGGCCACTCGTGAAATCTCTTCTCGAGACGTAACAAAAAGCAAGAGAGAGCGATTTTACATATATTATGTTTTGTGGACAATTTTATTTCCTACAAAAAGGTATTTACAAACTTATTGTGTTTCCCTTGCTTTTCGAGATATATTAAAAAAATAAAAAACAAATTCATACCTTTTTTTACAATTTTTAAAATATCACAAAAAAGAAAGCAAGAAAGAGCAATTTTACATATATTATGTGTTGTGGGCAATATCATTTCCTTCAAAAAAGTTAATTTATATAGATTTATTATTCTCCTTACTTTTCGAGATATATTATAAAAATAAAAAACAAATCCAAACCTTTTTTTCACATTTTTTAAAATATCCCAAAAAGAAAGCAAGATAGAGCGATTTTTGTCTTTTATGTTTTGTAGAGAATTTTATTTCCTACAAAAAAGTTTATTTACAAAGATATTGTATTTTCATTACTTGTCGAGATATATTAAAAAAATAAAAATCAAATTCACACCTTTTTTTAAATTTTTTAAAATATCTCAAAAAGAAAGAGAGAGAGCGATCTTACATATATTATGTTTTGTAGACAATTTTATTTCCTACAAAAGCGTGTTAACAAACTTATTGTGTTCCCCTTACTTTTCGAGATACATTAACAAAATTACAAAAAAATTCACACCTTTTTTTACATTTATTAAAATATCTAAAAAAGAGAGCAGGATAGAGCGATTTTACATGTATTATGTTTTGTGGACAATTATATTTCCTTCAAAATATTTATTTATATAGATTTTTTATTTTTCTTACTTTTCGAGATATATTAAAAAAAATTAAAATCAAATTCACACCTTTTTTTACATTTTTTTAAATATCTCAAAAAGAAAGCAAGATAGAGCGATTTTACATATATTATGTTTTGATATTGTATTTCCCTTACTTTTCAAAATACATTAACAAAATAAAAAACAAATCCAAACCGTTTTTTCACATTTTTTAAAATATCTCAAAAAGAAAGACAGATAGAGCGATTTTTGTCAATTATGTTTCGTGGACAATTTTATTTCCTACAAAAAAGTTTAATTACATAGATATTGTATTTCCCTTACTTTTCGAGATATATTAAAAAAATAAAAATCAAATTCACACCTTTTTTTAAATTTTTTAAAATATCTCAAAAAAAAAGCAAGAGAGAGCGATTTTACATATATTATGTTTTGTGGACAATTTTATTTCCTACAAAAAAAGGTATTTACAAACTTATTGTGTTTCCCTAACTTTTCGAGATATATTAAAAAAATAAAAAACAAATTAACACCTTTTTTTACAATTTTTAAAATATCACAAAAAGAAAGACGGATAGAGCGATTTTACATATATTATGTGTTGTGGACAATATCATTTCCTTCAAAAAAGTTTATTTATATAGATTATGTATTTACCTTACTTTTCGAGATATATGGAAAGAATAAAAAAAAAATTCCACCTATTTTTACATTGTTTTAAATATCTCAAAAAAGAAAGCAAGATAGAGCGATTCTTGTCAATTGTGTTTCGTGGACAATTTTATTTCCTACAAAAAAGTTTAATTACAAAGATATATTATTTACCTTACTTTTCGAGATATATTAACAAAATAAAAAACAAATTCACACCTTTTTTTACATTTTTTAAAATATCACAAAAAGAAATCAAGAGAGAGCAATTTTACATATATGTCACGTCCAGTGACGTCTAAATTCGAATTTCGTGCACTACACCAAAAGTTTTAAATTTGGTAAACTCTGTCGTATTCGATTATTATTAGTCTGTTCGATTTTCGCGTAAAAGTAATTTGTTAAACTTTAGTTTGTATAATTTTGCGTGAAAATAGTTCTGTGGGTACTATGTAAACCCTGCGAGAAAAATTTTTCTTTTTATATATATACATATATCTCATACTGTTTGTCTTAGTATATAAATTCGATACTTTGTATGTACATTAGTTATTAGATCAATTATAATAGATCATTTTCGTTCGCGCTAGTGTACCTTATTTTCACGCTATATGTATACTTAAATGTTTGGTAATTATGCTTTTCTTTTCCATATTGTTATTATTCTTTGTAAAGATAATTCTGTATTTCCTATGAACGACCATCGATAAATTGTATTTTGTAGAATGGATAGATTGGAGTATTGAGAATCCATTGTCGTTCATAAAGAAATCTGCATTACCGACAGTGTCGGTCGGTAACTAGTTTAGTCGATAAGTAAATGTCGGTAATACCGAAATTGCGTTCTTCCAGTACTGACTTATCGGTCGACGTTATATTGGAATGGTTGCTTTTAAAATATTATTTCAATGTGCATAAAATATTCATACTTTATTATATTATATTCGTTACTCATATTCTGTCTGCACGTGCATTTTTTGCTGACGGCGCAGTCCCAGGAGCTCGCGCTTGATAACATTCCAATGTAACTGACACTTATCTTTCTTCGGAGAATTCGCGCTTGATAAAATTCCAATGTAAGTAATACTTATTTCTCTTCGAAGAATTCGCGCTTGATAAAATTCCAATGTAAGTAATACCTATTTCTCTTCAAAGAATTCGCGCTTGATAGTAACTAATATTTTTGTCAGCGAATTCTTCTCCTTGACTTGGGTCTCACGGTGTGGAAGTCAGTAGTGGGGGAAGCATTTTTGCGTAAGTGGGAGGTACTCCCACTCTTCCGAAACGGACGCTTCTTGCGATGCTACGTTCGTCCATGAAGTCAGTCCACCTTAAATTATCATCGAGTACGTGTCTAAGATTTTTCTAAGAGTAGTTTTGTACTAAGTTTCTAAGTCCATTTATAAGTCCACCATATATGATCATTTAGTACATGTCAAAAATTTGTCTCAAGTTTTGTTCTAGTACTCCAAGTGTACTTATAAAGTCCACCTTATATAATTATTGAGTACGTTTCTTAAATTTGTCTAATATTCGTCTAGATTTGATTGTAAGTGTTATTATAATAATCTACTACTGCGTGTATCCAAATCTTGTGTTTGTTAAATATCGTGTGTGACCTGTTTCGATTATCAACGGTTTATGAATATTAACTTGGTATTTTAACTTAGCCTGATTTATAATCAGTTCATTTAAATTTTGTTATTAAGTTCTCTCTCTCTTGTTTAATAGAACTTAGTCATTGACTTTGAACATTTTATTCTTAGTTATTATTGCTATCATAAATCTTTGCAAGCCTAAGTCCTTTATTTGTTACCAAATTAATATTCCGTTAACATTGTTCATTAATAATTGTGTGTGTGTGCAACAAGGTGTTTATTGTGTAACAATTTAAATCTAAATTTAAATTTTAAAATATACTATATTGTTATTCTACATTGTGATTGTGATTTAACAACTGCACCCTTCCTTCAAACGCCAATTTCAGTCAACATATTTGGATTGTATCTCTCATTGGCCAGCACCGGAAACCAGGTAAGAATTAAAGATTTGGTTAACATCCAGGGTTGAGTTTTCTTTGACATATTGACGTCCGACGCTCCGGTATCCGCGAGTAAAGCCTATCCCGGGTAAAGTACTGGATAAGCAGGCTGACCCAAAAACAGGCATTGACTTTCTTTCTCTTATCCGAGTAAACGACTGCAAGGTCGTGACCGGTTGAGAAATCTCTAAATTCGTTCTTACTCTTCGAGTAAGAACTGGTGACAGCGGCCACTCGTGAAATCTCTTATCGAGACGTAACATATATTATGTTTTGTGGACAATTTTATTTGCTTCAAAAAAGTTTATTTATATAGATTTTGTATTTTTCTTACTTCTCGAGATATATTACAAAAATAAAGACATATTTCCACCTATTTTTACATTTTTTAAAATACCTCAAAAAGCAAGCAAGATAGAGCAATATTTTATATATTATGTTTTGTAGACAATTTTATTTTCTACAAAAGGGTATTTACAAACTTATTGTATTCTTCTTACTTTTCGAGATATATTAAAAAAATTAAAAACAAATTCACACCTTTTTTTACATTTTTTAAAATATCTCAAAAAGAAAGCAAGATAGAGCGATTTTACATATATTATGTTTTGTGGAAAATTTATATCGTTCAAAAAAGTTTATTTATATAGATTATGTATTTTCCTTACTTTTCGAGATATATTAAAAGAATAAAAAAAAAATTTCACCTATTTTTACATTTTTTTAAATATCTCAAAAAGTAAGCAAGATAGAGCGATATTTGTTAATTATGTTTTGTAGAGAATTTAATTTCCTACAAACTAGTTTATTTACAAAGATATTATTTTACCATTACTTTTCGAGATATATTAAAAAAAAAATAAAAAACAAATTTACACCTTTTTTTACATTTTTTAAAATATCTCAAAAAAGAAAGCAAGAGAGAGCAATTTTACATATATTTTGTTTTGCGGACACTTTTATTTCCTTCAAAAAAGTTTATTTATATAGATTTTGTATTTTCCTTACTTTTCGAGATATATTAAAAGAATAAAAAAAAACTCTCACCTAATTTTACACTTTTTTATATATCTCAAAAAGTAAGCAAGATAGAGCGATTTAACATATATTATGTTTTGTGGACAATTTTATTTGCTTCAAAAAAGTTTATTTATATAGATTTTGTATTTTTCTTACTTCTCGAGATATATTAACAAAATAAAAAACATATTTCCACCTATTTTTACATTTTTTTAAATACTCTAAAAAGCAAGCAAGATAGAGCAATATTTTATATATTATGTTTTGTAGACAATTTAATTTCCTACAAAAGGGTATTTACAAACATATTTTGTTCCCCTTCCTTTTCGAGATATATTAAAAAAATTAAAAACAAATTCACACCTTTTTTTACATTTTTTAAAATATTTTAAAAAGTAAGCAAGATAGAGCGATTTTACATATATTATGTTTTGTGGACAATTTTATTTCCTTCAAAAAAGTTTATTTATATAGATTTTGTATTTTCCTTACTTTTCGAGATATATTAAAAGAATAAAAAAACCCCCCACCTATTTTTACATTTTTTTAAATATCTGAGAAAGTCAGCAAGAAAAACGCGATTTTTGTTAATAATGTTTCGTGGACAATTTTATTCCCTACAAAAAAGTTTATTTACATAAATATTATTTTACCATTACTTTTCGAGATATATTAACAAAATAAAAAACAAATTCACACCTTTTTTTACATTTTTTAAAATATCTCAAAAAGAAAGCAAGAGAGAGCGATTTTACATATGTTATGTTATGTTGACAATTTTATTTTCTTCAAAATAGTTTATTTATATATATTTTGTAATTTCCTTACTTTTCAAGATATATTATAAGAATAGAAAAAAACTGCGACCTATTTTTACATTTTTTCAAATATCTCAAAAATTAAGGAAGAGAGAGCGATTTTACATATATTATGTTTTGTGGACAATTATATTTCCTTTAAAAAAGTTTATTTATATAGATTTTGTATTTTCCATACTTTTCAAGATATATTAACAAAATAAAAAACAAATTCACACCTTTTTTTACATTTTTTAAAATATCTCAAAATGTAAGCAAGATAGAGCAATATTTTATATATTATGTTCTGTAGACAATTTTATTGCATACAAAAAAGGTTATTTAGTAAGATACTGTATTTTCCTTTTTTTTCGAGATTCATTAAAAAAGTAAAAAAAAATTCCCACCTTTTTCTACATTTTTTTAAAAATCTCAAAAAGTAAACAGGATAGAGCGAATTTACATATATTATGTTTTGTAGACAATTTTAGTTCCTACAAAAGGGTATTTACAAAAATATTGTTTTCCCCTTACTTTTCAAGATAAATTAAAAAAAATTAAAAACAAATTAACACCTTTTTTTACATTTTTTTAAATTTCTCAAAAAGAAAGCAAGATAGAGCGATTGAACATATATTATGTTTTGTGGACAATTTTATTTCCTTCAAAAAAGTTTATTTATATAGATTTTGTATTTTTCTTACTTTTCGAGATATATTGAAAGAATAAAAAAAAAATTTCACCTATTTTTACATTGATTTAAATATATCAAAAAGTAAGCAAGATTGAGCGATATTTGTTAATTATGTTTCGTGGACAATTTTATTTCCTACAAAAAAGTTTATTTACATAGATATTGTATTTCCCTTACTTTTCGAGATATATTTACAAAATAAAAAAACAAATTAACACCTTTTTTTACATTTTTTAAAATATCACAAAAAGAATGCAAGAGAGAGCGATTTTACATATATTATGTTTTGTGGACAATTTTATTTCCTTCAAAAAAGTTAATTTATATAGATTTTGTATTTTCCTTACTTTTTGAGATATATTAACAGAATAAAAAAAAAACTCTCACCTAATTTTACACTTTTTTATATATCTCAAAAAGTAAGCAAGATAGAGCAATTTAACATATATTATGTTTTGTGGACAATTTTATTTGCTTCAAAAAAGTTTATTTATATAGATTTTTTATTTTTTTTACGTCTCGAGATATATTAACAAAATAAAAAACATATTTCCACCTATTTTTACATTTTTTAAAATACCTCAAAAAGCAAGCAAGATTGCTTAATATTTTATATATTATGTTTTGTAGACAATTTTATTTCCTACAAAAGGGTATTTACAAACTTATTGTGTTCCCCTTACTTTTCGAGATATATTAGAAAAATTAAAAACAAATTCATGGCTTTTTTTTACATTTTTTTAAAATATCTTTAAAAGTAAGCAAGATAGAGCGATTTTACATATATTATGTTTTGTGGACAAATTTATTTCCTTCAAAAAAGTTTATGTATATTGATTTTGTATTTTCCTTACTTTTCGAGATATATAAAAAGAATAAAAAAAAACTCTCACCTATTTTTACATTTTTTTAAATATCTGAGAAAGTCAGCAAGAAAGAGCGATTTTTTTCAATGATGTTTTGTGGACAATTTTATTTCCTTCAAAAAAGTTTATTTATATATATTTTGTATTTTCCTTACTTTTCGAGATGTATTAAAAAAAATAAAAAAAACTACTACCTATTTTTACATTTTTTTAAATATCTCAAAAAGTAAGCAAGATAGAGCGATTTTTGTCAATTATGTTTTGTGACAATTTTATTCCCTACAAAAAAGTTTATTTAAATAGATATTGTATTTCCCTTACTTTTCGAGATATATTAACAAAATAAAAAACATATTCCCACTTATTTTTACATTTTTTAAAATATCTCAAAAAGTAAGCAAGATAGAGCAATATTTTATATATTATGTTTTTGTGGACAATTTTATTTCCTTCAAAATAGTTTATTTATATATATTTTGTATTTTCCTTACTTTTCGAGATATATTAAAAGAATAAAATAAACTCCCACCTATTTTTACATTGTTTTAAATATCTCAAAAAGTAAGCAAGATAGTTAGATTTTTGTCGTTTATGTTTTGTAGAGAATTTTATTTCCTACAAAAAAAGTTTATTTTTAAAGATATTGTTTTGCCATTACTTTTCGAGATAGATTAAAAAAATAAAAAGAAACTCCTACTTTTTTTACATTTTTTTAAATATCTTAGAAAGTCTGCAAGAAAGAGCGATTTTTGTCAATTATTTTTTGTGGACAATTTTATTTCCTACAAAAAGATATTTACTAACTTATTGTGTTTCCCTTACTTTTGAAGATATGTGAAAAAAATAAAAAACCAATTCACACCTTTTTTTACATTTTTTAAACTATCTTAAAAAGAAAGCAAGATAGAGCGATTTTACATATATTTGTTACGTCTTGATAAGAGATTTCACGAGTGGCCGCTCTCACCAGTTCTTACTTGAAGAGTAAGAACGAATTTAGAGATTTCTCAACCGGTCACGACCCAGCAGTCGTTTACTCGGATAAGAGAAAGAAAGTCAATGCCCGTTTTTGGGTCAGCCTGCTTATCCAGAACTTTACCCGGGATAGGCTTTACTCGCGGATACCGGAGCGTCGGACGTCAATATGTCAAAGAAAACTCAACCCTGGATGTTAACCAAATCTTTAATCCTTACCTGGTTTCCGGTGCTGGCCAATGGGAGATGCAATCCAAATATGCTGACTGAAATTAAGGGCGCTTAAGGGAAGGGTGGAGTTGTTAAATCACAATCACAATGTAGAATAACAATATAGTATATTTTAAAATTTAAATTTAGATTTAAATTGTTACACGATAAACACCTTGTTGCACACACACACAATTATTAATAAACAATGTTGACGGAATATTAATTTGGTAATAAATAAAGGGCTTAGGCTTGCAAAGATTTATGATAGCAATAATAACTAAGAATAAAATGTTCAAAGTCAATGACTAAGTTCTATTAAACAAGAAAGAGAGAACTTAGTAAGAAAATTTAAATAAACTGATTGTAAATCAACCTAAGTTATAATACCAAGTTAATATTCATAAATCGTCGACAATCGAATCAGATCACACCAGGCAAATTCCGTTCAACTCACGAACACACGATTTAGACACACGCAGTAGTAGGTTAATATAATAATACTTAAAATCAAAAACTAGACGAACATCAGACAAATTTAATAAACGTACTCAATAATTATATAAGGTGGACTTTATAAGTACACTTGGAGTACTAGAACAAAACTTAAGACAAATTTTTGACAAGTACCAAATGATTATATGAGATGGACTTATAAATGGACTTAGAAAATTATTACAAAACTACTCTTAGAAAAAATCTTAGACACGTACTCAATTACTGTATATGGTGGACTGACTTCATGGACGAACGTAGCATCGCAAGAAGCGTCCGTTTCGGAAGAGTGGGAGTACCTCCCACTTACGCAAAAATGCTTCCTCCACTACTGACTTCCACACCGTGAGACCCAAGTCAAGGAGAAGAATTCGCTGACAAAAATATTAGTTACTATCAAGCGCGAATTCTTCAAAGAGAAATAGGTATTACTTACATTGGAATTTTATCAAGCGCGAATTCTTCGAAGAGAAATAAGTATTACTTACATTGGAATTTTATCAAGCGCGAATTCTCCGAAGAAAGATAAGTGTCAGTTACATTGGAATGTTATCAAGCGCGAGCTCCTGGAACTGTGCCGTCAGCAAAAATGCACGTGCAGACAGATTATGAGTAACGAATATAATAAAGTATGAATATTTTATGCACATTGAAATAATAATTTAAAAACAATCATTCCATTATAACGTCGACCGATAAGTCAGTACTGGAAGAACGCAATGTCGGTATTACCGACATTTACTTATCGACTAAACTCGTTACCGACCGACACTGTCGGTAATGCAGATTCCTCTATGAACGACAATGGATTCTCAATACTCTATTTTATCCATTCTACAAAATACAATTTATCGATGGTCGTTCATAAGAAATACAGAATTATCTTTACAAAGAATAGTAACAATAAGGAAAAGAAAGTGTAATTACCAAATATTTAAGTATATATATAGCGTGAAAATAAGGTACATTAGCGCGAACGAAAATGATCTATTATAATTGATCTAATAACTAATGTACATACAAAGTATCGAATTTATATACTAAAACAAACAGTATGAGATATATGTATATATATAAAAAGAAAAAATTTATCTCGCAGGGTTTACATAGTACTTATAGAACTATTTTCACGCAAAATTATACGAACTAAAGTTTAACAAATTACTTTTACGCGAAAATCAAACAGACTAATAATATTCAAATACGACAGAGTTTACCAAATTTAAAACTTTTGGGTGTAGTGCACGAAATTCGAATTTAGACGTCACTGGACGTGACACCTAACTGCTCCCGAATCAGCATTATATCCCCCATCTTTCGTCTGATTTCGCTTTCCTTATCCAAAAATTCCCTACTAGTTCCAATTGGAGATTCTGCTCCAGCGCGTGCACGTTCCGATGTTATTTTAAATTGTAAAAAATTTAGTTTAAACAAGCAAACAAAAAAAAACAAAATTTATACGAAACAATCCGAAAGTCCAAGTAAGCAAACCGTAGCAAATATCCGACAAACTACGAGTATCGCGAGGTGACCAAACCGTACTGTTGGGCTATCCCACCGCTGTCACCAATTTTGTTACTTGTTACTTCTCGAGAAGAGATTTCACGAGTGGCCGCTGTCACCAGTTCTTACTTGAAGAGTAAGAACGAATCTAGAGATTTCTCAACCGGTCACGACCTAGCAGTCGTTTACTCGGATAAGAGAAAGAAAGTCAATGCCTGTTTTTGGGTCAGCCTGCTTATCCAGTACTTTACCCGGGATAGGCTTTACTCGCGGATACCGGAGCGTCAGACGTCAATATGTCAAAGAAAACTCAACCCTGGATGTTAATCAAATCTTTAATTCTTACCTGGTTTCCGGTGCTGGCCAATGAGAGATACAATCCAAATATGTTGACTGAAATTGGCGTTTGAAGGAAGGGTGCAGTTGTTAAATCACAATCACAATGTAGAATAACAATATAGTATATTTTAAAATTTAAATTTAGATTCAAATTGTTACACAGTAAACACCCTGTTGCACACACACACAATTATTAATGAACAATGTTAACGGAATATTAATTTTGTAATAAATAAAGGACTTAGGCTTGCAAAGATTTATGATAACAATAATAACTAAGAATAAAATGTTCAAAGTTAATGACTAAGTTCTATTAAAAAGAGAGAGAGAACTTAGTAACAAAATTTAAATAAACTGATTGTAAGTTAACCTAAGTCAAAATACCAAGTTAATATTCATAAATTATCGATAATCGAATCACATCACACCAGATAAATGCCGTTCAACTCACGAACACACGATTTAGACGTACGCAGTAGTAGATTACTATAATAATACTTAAAATCCAATCTAGACGAACATTAGACAAATTTAAGACACGTACTCAATAATTATATAAGGTGGACTTTATAAGTACACTTGGAATTCCAGAACAAAACTTAAGACAAATTTTTGACAAGTACTAAATGATCATATAAGGTGGACTTATAACTGGACTTAGAAAATTAGTACAAAACTAGACTACTCTTAGAAAAATCTTAGACACGTACTCGATGATAACTTAAGGTAAACTGCCTTCATGGACGAACGTAGCATCGCAAGAAGCGTCCGTTTCGGAAGAGTGGGAGTACCTCCCACTTACGCAAAAATGCTTCCTCCACTACTGACTTCCACACCGTGAGACCCAAGTCAAGGAGAAGAATTCGCTGACAAAAATATTAGTTACTATCAAGCGCGAATTCTTCGAAGAGAAATAGGTGTTATTCTACATTGGAATTTTATCAAGCGCGAATTCTTCGAAGAGAAATAAGTATTACTTACATTGGAATTTTATCAAGCGCGAATTCTCCGAAGAAAGATAAGTGTCAGTTACATTGGAATGTTATCAAGCGCGAGCTCCTGGGACTGCGCCGTCAGCAAAAATGCACGTGCAGACAGAATATGAGTAACGAATATAATACAATAAAGTATGAATATTTTATGCACATTGAAATAATAATTTAAAAGCAACCATTCCAATATAACGTCGACCGATAAGTCAGTACTGGAAGAACGCAATGTCGGTATCACCGACATTTACTTATCGACTAAACTAGTTACCGACCGACACTGTCGGTAATGCAGATTCCTCTATGAACGACAACGGACTCTCAATACTCTATTTTATCCATTCTACAAAATACAATTTATCAATGGTCGTTCATAAGAAATACAGAATTATCTTTACAAAGAATAGTAACAATAGGGAAAAGAAAGTGTAATTACCAAATATTTAAGTATATAGCGTGAAAACCAGGTACATTAGCGCGAACGAAAATTATCTATTATGATTGATCTAATAACTAATGTACATACAAAGTATCGAATTTATATACTAGAACAACAGTAGGAGATATATGTATATATAGAAAAAAAAACATTTATCTTGCAGGGTTTACATAGTACTTATAGAACTATTTTTACGCAAAATTATACGAACTAAAGTTTAACAAATTATTTTTACGCAAAAGTTAAATAGATTAATAATATTCAAATACTACAGAGTTTACAAAATTTAAATCTTTTCGGTGTAGTGCACGAAATTCGAATTTAGACGTCACTGGACGTGACAATATTATGTTTTGTGGACAGTTTTATTTCCTTCAAAAAAGTTTATTTATATAGATTTTGTATTTTCCTTACTTTTCAAGATATATTAAAAGAATAAAAAAAAAACTCTCACTTATTTATACATTTTTTTAAATATCTGAGAAAGTCAGCAAGAAAGAGCGATTTTTGTCAATTATGTTTTGTGGACAATTTTATTTCCTACAAAAAATTTTATGTACATAGATATTGTATATCCCTTACTTTTCGAGATATATTAACAAAATAAAAAACATATTCCCACTTATTTTACATTTTTTAAAATATCTCAAAAAGAAAGCAAGATAGAGCGATTTTTGTCCTTTATGTTTTTTAGAGATTTTTATTTCCTACAAAAAAGTTTATTTACATAGATATTGTATTTCCCATACTTTTTAAGATACATTAACAAAATAAAAAACAAATTCACACCTTTTTTTACATTCATTAAAATATCTCAAAAAGAAAGCAAGAGAGAGCTATTTTACATATAATATGTTTTGTGGACAATTTTATTGCCTGCAATAAAAGTTATTTAGAAAGATAATGTATTTTCCTTTCTTTTCAAAATGCATTAAAAAATTAAAAAACAAATTCAAACCTTTTTTTACATTTTTTAAAATATTAAAAAGAAAGCAATATAGAGCGATTTTACATATATTATATTTTGTGGACAATATTATTTCCTTCAAAAAAGTTTATTTATATAGATTTTGTATTTTCCTTACTTTTCGAGATACATTAAAAAAATAAAAACCAAATTCCCACCTTTTTTTACATTTTTTAAAATATCTCAAAAATTAAACAGGATAGAGCGATCTTTCATATATTATGTTTTGTAGACAATTTTATTTCCTTCAAAAAAGTTTATTTATATATATTTTGTATTTTCCGTACTTTTCAAAATATATTAAAAGAATAAAAATAAACTCCCACCTATTTTTACATTGTTTTAAATATCTCAAAAAGTAAGAAAGATAGTTCGATTTTTGTCTGGTATTTTTTGTAGAGAATTTAATTTCCTACAAAAAAGTTTATTTACAAAGATATTGTTTTACCATTACTTTTCGAGATATATTAAAAAAATAAAAAAAAACTCCCACCTAATTTTACACTTTTTAAAATATCTCAAAAAGTAAGCAAGATAGAGCGATTTAACATATATTATGTTTTGTGGACAATTTTATTTTCTTCAAAAAAGTTTATTTATATTGATTTTGTTTTTTTTTCTTAATTCTCGAGATATATTACAAAAATAAAAGACATATTTCCACCATTTTTTACATTTTTTAAAATACCTCAAAAAGCAAGCAAGATAGAGCAATATTTTATATATTATGTTTTGTAGACAATTTTATTTTCTACAAAAAGGGTATTTACAAACTTATTGTATTCTTCTTACTTTTCGAGATATATTAAAAAAATTAAAAAACAAATTCACTCCTTTTTTTACATTTTTTAAAATATCTCAAAAAAGAAAGCAAGATAGAGCGATTTTACATATATTATGTTTTGTGGACAAATTTATATCCTTCAAAAAAGTTTATTTATATAGATTATGTATTTTCCTTACTTTTCGAGATATATTAAAAGAATAAAAAAAAAATTCCACCTATTTTTACATTTTTTTAAATATCTCAAAAAGTAAGCAAGATAGAGCGATATTTGTTAATTATGTTTTGTTGAGAATTTAATTTCCTACAAACTAGTTTATTTACAAAGATATTATTTTACCATTACTTTTCGAGATATATTAAAAAAATAAAAAACAAATTCACACCTTTTTTTACATTTTTTAAAATATCTCAAAAAGAAAGCAAGAGAGAGCAATATTACATATATTATGTTTTGTGGACACTTTTATTTCCTTCAAAAAAGTTTATTTATATATATTTTGTATTTTCCGTACTTTTCGAGATATATTAAAAGAATAAAAATAAACTCCCACCTATTTTTACATTGTTTTAAATATCTCAAAAAGTAAGAAAGATAGTTCGATTTTTGTCTGCTATGTTTTGTAGAGAATTTAATTTCCTACAAAAAAGTTTATTTACAAAGATATTGTTTTACTATTACTTTTCGAGATAGATTAAAAAAAAAAAAAAAAACTCCTACTTTTTAAACAATTTTTAAAATATCTCGAGAAAGTCTGCAAGAAAGAGCGATTTTTGTCAATTATGTTTTGTGGACAATTTTATTTCCTACAAAAAAGTTTATTTACATTGATATTGTATTTCCCTTACTTCTCGAGATATATTAACAAAATACAAAACAAATTCACACCTTTTTTCACATTTTTTAAAATATCTCAAAAAGAAAGCAAGATAGAGCGATTTTTGTCCTTTATGTTTTGTAGAGATTTTTATTTCCTACAAAAAAGTTTATTTACATAGATATTGTATTTCCCATACTTTTTAAGATACATTAACAAAATAAAAAACAAATTCACACCTTTTTTTACATTCATTAAAATATCTCAAAAAGAAAGCAAGAGAGAGCTATTTTACATATATTATGTTTTGTGGACAATTTTATTGCCTGCAATAAAAGTTATTTAGAAAGATAATGTATTTTCCTTTCTTTTCAAAATGCATTAAAAAATTAAAAAACAAATTCACACCTTTTTTTACATTTATTAAAATATCTCAAAAAAAAGCAAGAGAGAGCGATTTTACATATATTATGTTTTGTGGATAATTTTATTTCCTACAAAAAGGTATTTACAAACTTATTGTGTATCCCTAACTTTTCGAGATATATTAAAAAAATAAAAAACAAATTCACACCTTTTTTTACATTTTTTAAAATATCTAAAAAAGAAAGCAATATAGAGCGATTTTACATATATTATATTTTGTGGACAATATTATTTCCTTCAAAAAAGTTTATTTATATAGATTTTGTATTTTCCTTACTTTTCGAGATATATTAAAAAAATAAAAACCAAATTCCCACCTTTTTTTACATTTTTTAAAATATCTCAAAAATTAAACAGGATAAAGCGATCTTACATATATTATGTTTTGTAGACAATTTTATTTCCTTCAAAAAAAGTTTATTTATATATATTTTCTATTTTCCGTACTTTTCGAGATATATTAAAAGAATAAAAATAAACTCCCACCTATTTTTACATTGTTTTAAAATATCTCAAAAAGTAAGAAAGATAGTTCGATTTTTCGTCTGGTATGTTTTGTAGAGAATTTAATTTCCTACAAAAAAGTTTATTTACAAAGATATTGTTTTACCATTACTTTTCGAGATAGATTAAAAAAAATAAATAAAACTCCTACTTTTTTAACAATTTTTAAAATATCTGAGAAAGTCTGCAAGAAAGAGCGATTTTTGTCAATTATGTTTTGTGGACAATTTTATTTCCTACAAAAAAGTTTATTTACATTGATATTGTATTTCCCTTACTTCTCGAAATATATTAACAAAATACAAAACAAATTCACACCTTTTTTTCACATTTTTTAAAATATCTCAAAAAGAAAGCAAGATAGAGCGATTTTTCATCCCTTATGTTTTGTAGAGATTTTTATTTCCTACAAAAAAGTTTAATTACATAGATATTGTATTTCCCTTACTTTTCGAGATATATTAAAAAAATAAAAATCAAATTCACACCTTTTTTTACACTTTTTAAAATATCTCAAAAAGAAAGCCAGATAGAGCGATTTTACATATATTATGTTTTGTGGACAATATCATTTCCTTCAAAAAAGTTTATTTATATAGATTTTTTATTTTCCTTACTTTTGGAGATATATTAAAAAAATAAAAAACAAATCAAAACCTTTTTTCACATTTTTTAAAATATTTTAAAAAGAAAGCAAGATAGAGCGATTTTTGTCCTTTATGTTTCGTGGACAATTTTATTTCCTACAAAAAAGTTTAATTACATAGATATTGTATTTCCCTTACTTTTCGAGATACATTAAAGAAATAAAAGCAAATTCCCACCTTTTTTCTACATTTTTTTAAATATCTCAAAAAGTAAGCAAAATAAAGCGATTTTATGTCAATTATGTTTTGTGGACAATTTTATTTCCTACAAAAGGGTATTTACAAACTTATTGTGTTTCCCTTACTTTTCGAGAAATACTAAAAAAATTAAAATCAAATTCACACCTTTTTTTACATTTTTTAAAATATCTCAAAAAGAAAGCAAGATAGAGCGATTTTACATATATTATGTTTTGTGGAAAATTTTATTTCCTACAAAAAGGTATTTACAAACTCATTGTGTTTCTCTAACTTTTCGAAATATATTAAAAAAATAAAAAGCAAATTCACACCTTTTTTTACAATTTTTAAAATATCTCAAAAAGAAAGCAAGATAGAGCGATTTTACATATATTATGTTTTCTGACAATATTATTTCCTTCAAAAAAGTTTATTTATATAGATTTTTTATTTTCCTTACTTTTCGAGATATATTAAAAAAATAAAAAACAAATCCAAACCTTTTTTCACATTTTTGAAAATATCTCAAAAAGAAAGCAAGATAGAGCGATTTTTGTCAATTATGTTTTGTGGACAATTTTATTGCTTGCAATAAAAGTTATTTAGAAAGATAATGTATTTTCCTTTCTTTTCGAGATACATTAAAAAAATAAAGAACAAATTCCTACCTTTTTTTACATTTTTTTAAATATCTCAAAAATTAAGCAGGATAGAGCGATCTTACATATATTATGTTTTGTAGACAATTTTATTTCCTACAAAAAGGTGTTAACAAACTTATTGTGTTTCCCTTACTTTTCGAGATACATTAACAAAATAACAAACAAATTCACACCTTTTTTTACATTTATTAAAATATCTCAAAAAGAGAGCAGGATAGAGCGATTTTACATATATTATGTTTTGTGGACAATTTAATGTCCTTCAAAAAAGTTTATTTATATAGATTTTTTATTTTCCTTACCTTTAGAGATATATTAAAAAAATAAAAAACAAATCAAAACCTTTTTTCACATTTTTTAAAATATCTCAAGAAGAAAGCAAGATAGAGCGATTTTTGTCCTTTATGTTTCGTGGACAATTTTATTTCCTACAAAAAAGTTTAATTACATAGATATTGTATTTCCCTTACTTTTCGAGATACATTAAAGAAATAAAAGCAAATTCCCACCTTTTTCTACATTTTTTTAAATATCTCAAAAAGTAAGCAAAATAAAGCGATTTTTGTCAATTATGTTTTGCGGACAATTTTATTTCCTACAAAAGGGTATTTACAAACTTATTGTGTTTCCCTTACTTTTCGAGATATACTAAAAAAATTAAAATCAAATTCACACCTTTTTTTTACATTTTTTAAAATATCTCAAAAAGAAAGCAAGATAGAGCGATTTTACATATATTATGTTTTGTGGAAAATTTTATTTCCTACAAAAAGGTATTTACAAACTCATTGTGTTTCTCTAACTTTTCGAGATATATTAAAAAAATAAAAAACAAATTCACACCTTTTTTTACAATTTTTAAAATATCTCAAAAAGAAAGCAAGATAGAGCGATTTTACATATATTATGTTTTCTGACAATATTATTTCCTTCAAAAAAGTTTATTTATATAGATTTTTTATTTTCCTTACTTTTCGAGATATATTAAAAAAATAAAAAACAAATCCAAACCTTTTTTCACATTTTTGAAAATATCTCAAAAAGAAAGCAAGATAGAGCGATTTTTGTCAATTATGTTTTGTGGACAATTTTATTGCCTGCAATAAAAGTTATTTAGAAAGATAATGTATTTTCCTTTCTTTTCGAGATACATTAAAAAAATAAAGAACAAATTCCTACCTTTTTTTACATTTTTTTAAATATCTCAAAAATTAAACAGGATAGAGCGATCTTACATATATTATGTTTTGTAGACAATTTTATTTCCTACAAAAGGGTGTTAACAAACTTATTGTGTTCCCCTTACTTTTCGAGATACATTAACAAAATTACAAACAAATTCACACCTTTTTTTACATTTATTAAAATATCTCAAAAAGAGAGCAGGATAGAGCGATTTTACATATATTATGTTTTGTGGACATTTAATGTCCTTCAAAAAAGTTTATTTATATAGATTTTTCATTTTCCTTACTTTTCGAGATATATTAAAAAAATAAAAAACAAATCCAAACCTTTTTTCACATTTTTTAAAATATCTCAAAAAGAAAGCAAGATAGAGCGATTTTTGTCAATTATGATTTGTGGACAATTTTATTTCCTGCAATAAAAGTTATTTAGAAAGATAATGTATTTTCCTTTCTTTTCGAGATAAATTAAAAAAATAATGAACAAATTCCCACCATTTTTTACATTTTATTAAATATCTCAAAAATTAAACAGGATAGAGCGATCCTACATATATTATGTTTTGTAGAAAATTTTATATCCTACAAAAGAGTGCTTACAAACTTATTGTGTTCCCCTTACTTTTCGAGATATATTAAAATAATAAAAATCAAATTCACACCTTTTTTTACATTTTTTAAAATATCTCAAAAAGAAAGCAAGATAGAGCTATTTTACATATATTATGTTTTGTGGACAATTTTATTTCCTACAAAAAGGTATTTACAAACATATTGTGTTTCCCTAACTTTTCGAGATATATATTCAAAAAATAAAAAACAGATTCACAACTTTTTTACATTTTTTAAAATATCTCAAAAAGAAAGCAATATAGAGCGATTTTACATAAATAATGTTTTGTGGACAATATTATTTCCTTTAAAAAAGTTTATTTATATAGATTTTTTTTTTCCTTACTTTTCAAAACATATTAAAAAAATAAAAAACAAATCCAAACCTTTTTTCACATTTTTTAAAATATCTCAAAAAGAAGGCAAGATAGAGCGATTCTTGTTTTTTATGTTTTGTAGAAAATTTTATTTCCTACCAAAAAGTTTATTTACATAGATATTGTATTTCCCTTACTTTTCGAGATACATTAAAGAAATAAAAGCAAATTCCCACCTTTTTCTACATTTTTTTAAATATTTTAAAAAGAAAGCAAAATAAAGCGATTTTTGTCAATTATGTTTTGTGGACAATTTTATTTCCTACAAAAGGGTATTTACAAACTTATTGTGTTTCCCTTACTTTTCGAGATATACTAAAAAAATTAAAATCAAATTCACACCTTTTTTTACATTTTTTAAAATATCTCAAAAAGAAAGCAAGATAGAGCGATTTTACATATATTATGTTTTGTGGAAAATTTTATTTCCTACAGAAAGGTATTTACAAACTCATTGTGTTTCTCTAACTTTTCGAGATATATTAAAAAATTAAAAAACAAATTCCTACCTTTTTTTACATTTTTTTAAATATCTCAAAAATTAAACAGGATAGAGCGATCTTACATATATTATGTTTTGTAGACAATTTTATTTCCTACAAGAGGGTGTTAACAAACTTATTATGTTCCCCTTACTTTTCGAGATACATTAACAAAATTACAAACAAATTCACACCTTTTTTTACATTTATTAAAATATCTCAAAAAGAGAGCAGGATAGAGCGATTTTACATATATTATGTTTTGTGGACAATTTAATGTCCTTCAAAAAAGTTTATTTATATAGATTTTTTATTTTCCTTACTTTTAGAGATATATTAAAAAAATAAAAAACAAATCAAAACCTTTTTTTCACATTTTTTAAAATATCTCAAGAAGAAAGCAAGATAGAGCGATTTTTGTCCTTTATGTTTCGTGGACAATTTTATTTCCTACAAAAAAGTTTAATTACATAGATATTGTATTTCCCTTACTTTTCGAGATACATTAAAGAAATAAAAGCAAATTCCCACCTTTTTCTACATTTTTTTAAATATCTCAAAAAGTAAGCAAAATAAAGCGATTTTTGTCAATTATGTTTTGTGGACAATTTTATTTCCTACAAAAGGGTATTTACAAACTCATTGTGTTTCTCTAACTTTTCGAGATATATTAAAAAAATAAAAAACAAATTCACACCTTTTTTTACAATTTTTAAAATATCTCAAAAAGAAAGCAAGATAGAGCGATTTTACATATATTATGTTTTCTGACAATATTATTTCCTTCAAAAAAGTTTATTTATATAGATTTTTTATTTTCCTTACTTTTCGAGATATATTAAGAAAATAAAAAACAAATCCAAACCTTTTTTCACATTTTTGAAAATATCTCAAAAAGAAAGCAAGATAGAGCGATTTTTGTCAATTATGTTTTGTGGGCAATTTTATTGCCTGCAATAAAAGTTATTTAGAAAGATAATGTATTTTCCTTTCTTTTCGAGATACACTAAAAAAATAAAGAACAAATTCCCACCTGTTTTTACATTTTTTTAAATATCTCAAAAATTAAACAGGATAGAGCGATCTTACATATATTATGTTTTGTAGACAATTTTATTTCCTACAAAAGGGTGTTAACAAACTTATTGTGTTCCCCTTACTTTTCGAGATACATTAACAAAATTACAAACAAATTCACACCTTTTTTTACATTTAATAAAATATCTCAAAAAGAGAGCAGGATAGAGCGATTTTACATATATTATGTTTTGTGGACAATTTTATGTCCTTCAAAAAAAGTTTATTTATATAGATTTTTCATTTTCCTTACTTTTCGAGATATATTAAAAAAATAAAAAACAAATACAAACCTTTTTTCACATTTTTTAAAATATCTCAAAAAGAAAGCAAGATAGAGCGATTTTTGTCAATTATGATTTGTGGACAATTTTATTTCCTACAAAAAAGTTTAATTACATAGATATTGTATTTCCCTTACTTTTCGAGATACATTAAAGAAATAAAAGCAAATTCCCACCTTTTTCTACATTTTTTAAAATATCTCAAAAAGAAAGCAAGATAGAGCGATTTTTGTCAATTATGTTTTGTGGACAAGTTTATTGCCTGCAATAAAAGTTATTTAGAAAGATAATGTATTTTCCTTTCTTTTCGAGATAAATTAAAAAAATAATGAACAAATTCCCACCTTTTTTTACATTTTATTAAATATCTCAAAAATTAAACAGGATAGAGCGATCCTACATATATTATGTTTTGTAGACAATTTTATATCCTACAAAAGGGTGTTTACAAACTTATTGTGTTCCCCTTACTTTTCGAGATATATTAAAATAATAAAAATCAAATTCACACCTTTTTTTACATTTTTTAAAATATCTCAAAAAGAAAGCAAGATAGAGCGATTTTACATATATTGTGTTTTGTGGACAATTTTATTTCCTACAAAAAGGTATTTACAAACATATTGTGTTTCCCTAACTTTTCGAGATATATTAAAAAAATAAAAAACAGATTCACACCTTTTTTACATTTTTTAAAATATCTCAAAAAGAAAGCAATATAGAGCGATTTTACATAAATAATGTTTTGTGGACAATATTATTTCCTTTAAAAAAGTTTATTTATATAGATTTTTTATTTTCCTTACTTTTCAAAACATATTAAAAAAATAAAAAACAAATCCAAACCTTTTTTCACATTTTTTAAAATATCTCAAAAAGAAAGCAAGATAGAGCGATTCTTGTTTTTTATGTTTTATAGAAAATTTTATTTCCTACCAAAAAGTTTATTTACATAGATATTGTAATTCCTTTCCTTTTCAAAATACATTAACAAAATAAAAAACAAATTCACACCTTTTTTTACATTTATTAAAATATCTCAAAAAAGAAAGCAGGATAGAGCGATTTTACGTATATTGTGTTTTGTGGACAATATTATTTCCTTCAAAAAAGTTTATTTATATAGATTTTTTATTTTCCTTACTTTTCGAGATATATTGAAAAATAAAAAACAAATTCAAACCTTTTTGCACATTTTTTAGAATATCTCAAAAAGAAAGCAAGATAGAGCGATTTTACATATATTATGTTTTGTGGACAATTTTATTTCCTACAAAAGGGTGTTTACAAACTTATTGTGTTCCCCTTACTTTTCGAGATATATTAAAATAATAAAAATCAAATTCACACCTTTTTTTACATTTTTTAATATATCTCAAAAAGAAAGCAAGATAGAGCGATTTTACATATATTATGTTTTGTAGACAATTTTATTTCCTACAAAAAAGTGGTAACAAACTTATTGTGTTCCCCTTACTTTTCGAGATACATTAACAAAATTACAAACAAATTAACACCTTTTTTTACATTTATTAAAATATCTCAAAAAGAGAGCAGGATAGAGCAATTTTACATATATTATGTTTTGTGGACAATTTTATGTCCTTCAAAAAAGTTTATTTATATAGATTTTTTATTTTCCTTACTTTTGGAGATATATTAAAAAAATTAAAAACAAATATAAACCTTTTTGCACATTTTTTAAAATATCTTCAAAAGAAAGCAAGATAGTGCGATTTTTGTACATTATGTTTCGTGGACAATTTTATTTTCTACAAAAAAGTTTAATTACATAGTTATTGTTTTTCCCTTACTTTTCGAGATACATTAAAAAAATAAAAGCAAATTCCCACCTTTTTCTACATTTTTTTTAAATATTTTAAAAAGTAAGCAAGATAGAGCGATTTTTGTCAATTATGTTTTGTAGAGAATTTTATTTCCTACAAAAAGTTTATTTACATAGATATTGTATTTCCCTTACTTTTCGAGATATATTAAAAAAATAAGAATCAAATTCACACCTTTTTTTACACTTTTTAAAATATCTCAAAAAAGAAAGCCAGATAGAGCGATTTTACATATATTATGTTTTGTGGACAATATCATTTCCTTCAAAAAAGTTTATTTATATAGATTTTTTATTTTCCTTACTTTTGGAGATATATTAAAAAAATAAAAAACAAATCAAAACCTTTTTTTCACATTTTTTAAAATATCTCAAAAAGAAAGCAAGATAGAGCGATTTTTGTCCTTTATGTTTCGTGGACAATTTTATTTCCTACAAAAAAGTTTAATTACATAGATATTGTATTTCCCTTACTTTTCGAGATACATTAAAGAAATAAAAGCAAATTCCCACCTTTTTCTACATTTTTTAAAATATCTCAAAAAGAAAGCAAGATAGAGCGATTTTTGTCAATTATGTTTTGTGGACAAGTTTATTGCCTGCAATAAAAGTTATTTAGAAAGATAATGTATTTTCCTTCCTTTTCGAGATACATTAAAAAAATAAAGAACAAATTCCCACCTTTTTTTACATTTTTTTAAATATCTCAAAAATTAAACAGGATAGAGCGATCTTACATATATTATGTTTTGTAGACAATTTTATTTCCTACAAAAGGGTGTTAACAAACTTATTGTGTTCCCCTTACTTTTTGAGATACATTAACAAAATTACAAACAAATTCACACCTTTTTTTACATTTATTAAAATATCTCAAAAAGAGAGCAGGATAGAGCGATTTTACATATATTATGTTTTGTGGACAATTTTATGTCCTTCAAAAAAGTTTATTTATATAGATTTTTCATTTTCCTTACTTTTCAAAATATATTAAAAAAATTAAAAACAAATTTAAACCTTTTTGCACATTTTTTAAAATATCTTAAAAAGAAAGCAAGATAGAGCGATTTTTGTCAATTATGTTTCGTGGACAATTTTATTTCCTACAAAAACGTTTAATTACATAGATATTGTATTTTCCTTACTTTTCGTGATACATTAAAAAAATAAAAGCAAATTCCCACCTTTTTCTACATTTTTTTAAATATCTCAAAAAGTAAGCAAGATAGAGCGATTTTTGTCAATTATGTTTTGTGGACAATTTTATTTCCTACAAAAGGGTATTTACAAACTTATTGTGTTCCCCTTACTTTTCGAGATATACTAAAAAAATTAAAATCAAATTCACACCTTTTTTTACAATTTTTAAAATATCTCAAAAAGAAAGCAAGATAGAGCGATTTTACATATATTATGTTTTGTGGACAATATTATTTCCTTCAAAAAAGTATATTTATATAGATTTTTTATTTTCCTTACTTTTCGAGATATATTAAAAAAATAAAAAACAAATCCAAACCTTTTTTCACATTTTTTAAAATATCTCAAAAAGAAAGCAAGATAGAGCGATTTTTGTCAATTATGATTTGTGGACAATTTTATTGCCTGCAATAAAAGTTATTTAGAAAGATAATGTATTTTCCTTTCTTTTCGAGATACATTAAAAAAATAATGAACAAATTCAAACCCTTTTTTTACATTTTATTAAATATCTCAAAAATTAAACAGGATAGAGCGATCCTACATATATTATGTTTTGTAGACAATTTTATATCCTACAAAAGGGTGTTTACAAACTTATTGTGTTCCCTTTACTTTTCGAGATATATTAAAATAATAAAAATTAAATTCACACCTTTTTTTACATTTTTTAAAATATCTCAAAAAGAAAGAAAGATAGAGCGATTTTACATATATTATGTTTTTTAGACAATTTTATTTCCTACAAAAGTGTGTTAACAAACTTATTGTGCTCCCCTTACTTTTCGAAATACATTAACAAAACTACAAACAAATTCACACCTTTTTTTACATTTATTAAAATATCTCCAAAAGAGAGCAGGATAGAGCGATTTTACATATATTATGTTTTGTGGACAATTTTATGTCCTTCAAAAAAGTTTATTTATATAGATTTTTCATTTTCCTTACTTTTCAAAATATATTAAAAAAATAAAAAACAAATCCAAACCTTTTTTTACATTTTTCAAAATATCTCAAAAAGAAAGCATGATAGAGCGATTTTACATATATTATGTTTTCTGACAATATTTTTTTCTTCAAAAAAGTTTATTTATATAGATTTTTTATTTTCCTTACTTTTCGAGATATATTAAAAAAATAAAAAACAAATCCAAACCTTATTTCACATTTTTGAAAATATCTCAAAAAGAAAGCAAGATAGAGCGATTTTTGTCAATTATGATTTGTGGACAATTTTATTGCCTGCAATAAAATTTATTTAGAAAGATAATGTATTTTCCTTTCTTTTCGAGATACATTAAAAAAATAATGAACAAATTCCCAACTTTATTTACATTTTATAAAATATCTCAAAAATTAAACAGGATAGAGCGATCCTACATATATTATGTTTTGTAGACAATTTTATATCCTACAAAAGGGTGTTTACAAACTTATTGTGTTCCCCTTACTTTTCGAGATATATTAAAATAATAAAAATCAAATTCACACCTTTTTTTACATTTTTTAAAATATCTCAAAAAGAAAGCAAGATAGAGCGATTTTACATATATTATGTTTTGTAGACAATTTTATTTCCTACAAAAGGGTGTTAACAAACTTATTGAGTTCCCCTTACTTTTAGAGATACATTAACAAAATTACAAACAAATTCACACCTTTTTTTACATTTATTAAAATATCTTAAAAAGAGAGCAGGATAGAGCGATTTTACATAAATAATGTTTTGTGGACAATATTTTTTCCTTTAAAAAAGTTTATTTATATACATTTTTTATTTTCCTTACTTTCCAAAACATATTAAAAAAATAAAAGACAAATCCAAACCTTTTTTTCACATTTTTTAAAATATCTCAAAAAGAAAGCATGATAGAGCGATTTTACATATATTATGTTTTCTGACAATATTATTTCCTTCAAAAAAGTTTATTTATATAGATTTTTTATTTTCCTTACTTTTCGAGATATATTAAAAAAATAAACAACAAATTCCCACCTTTTTTTTAAATTTTTTTAAATATCTCAATAATTAAACAGGATAGAGCGATCTTACATATATTATTTTTTGTAGACAATTTTATTCCCTACAAAAAAGTTTATTTACATAGATAATATTTTACCATTACTTTTCGAGATATATTAAGAAAATAAATAAAACTCCTACTTTTTTAACAATTTTTAAAATATCTGAGAAATTCTGCAAGAAAGAGCGATTTTTGTCAATTATGTTTTGTGGACAATTTTATTTCCTACAAAAAAGTTTATTTACATAGATATTGTATTTCCCTTACTTTTTAAGATACATTAACAAAATAAAAAACAAATTCACACCTTTTTTTACATTCATTAAAATATCTCAAAAAGAAAGCAAGAGAGAGCTATTTTACATATATTATGTTTTGTGGACAATTTTATTGCCTGCAAAAAAAGTTATTTAGAAAGATAATGTATTTTCCTTTCTTTTCAAAATGCATTAAAAAATTAAAAAACAAATTCACACCTTTTTTCACGTTTTTTAAAATATCACAAAAAGAAAGCAAGGTAGAGCGATTTTACATATAATATGTTTTGTGGACAATAGTATTTCCTTCAAAAAATTTTATTTATATAGATTTTTTATTTTCCTTACTTTTCCAGATATATTAAAAGAATAAAAAAAAACTCCCACCTATATTTACATTTTTTTAAATATCTGAGAAAGTCAGCAAGAATGAACGATTTTTGTCAATTATGTTTTGTGGACAATCATATTGCCTACAAAACAGGTTATTTAGAAAAATACTGTATTTTTCTTTCTTTTTCGAGATACATTAAAAAAAAAAAAAAAACAAATTCCCACCTTTTTTTACATTTTTTTAAATATTACAAAAAGAAAGCAAGATAGAGTAATATTTCATATATTATGCTCTGTAGACAATTATATTGTCTACAAAAAAGTTTATTTATATAGATATCGTATTTCCTTATTTTTCGAGATATATTAAAAAAATAAAAAACAAATCAGAACCTTTTTTCACATTTTTTAAGATATCTCAAAAAGAAAGCAAGATAGAGCGATTTTACATATATTATGTTTTGTGGACAATTTTATTTCCTACAAAAAAATAGTTACAAACTAATTGTGTTTCCCTAACTTTTCGAGATATATTAAAAAAATAAAAAACAAATTCACACCTTTTTTTTCCAATTTTATAATATCACAAAAAGAAAGCAAGATAGAGCGATCTTACATATATTATGTTTTGTGGAAAATTTTATTTCCTACAAAAAAGGTATTTACAAACTCATTGTGTTTCTCTAACTTTTCGAGATATATTAAAAAAATAAAAAGCAAATTCACACCTTTTTTTACAATTTTTAAAATATCTCAAAAAGAAAGCAAGATAGAGCGATTTTACATATATTATGTTTTCTGACAATATTATTTCCTTCAAAAAAGTTTATTTATATAGATTTTTTATTTTCCTTACTTTTCGAGATATATTAAAAAAATAAAAAACAAATCCAAACCTTTTTTCACATTTTTGAAAATATCTCAAAAAGAAAGCAAGATAGAGCGATTTTTGTCAATTATGTTTTGTGGACAATTTTATTGCCTGCAATAAAAGTTATTTAGAAAGATAATGTATTTTCCTTTCTTTTCGAGATACATTAAAAAAATAAAGAACAAATTCCTACCTTTTTTTACATTTTTTTAAATATCTCAAAAATTAAACAGGATAGAGCGATCTTACATATATTATGTTTTGTAGACAATTTTATTTCCTACTAAAGGGTGTTAACAAACTTATTGTGTTCCCCTTACTTTTCGAGATACATTAACAAAATTACAAACAAATTCACACCTTTTTTTACATTTATTAAAATATCTCAAAAAGAGAGCAGGATAGAGCGATTTTACATATATTATGTTTTGTGGACAATTTAATGTCCTTCAAAAAAGTTTATTTATATAGATTTTTTATTTTCCTTACCTTTAGAGATATATTAAAAAAATAAAAAACAAATCAAAACCTTTTTTCACATTTTTTAAAATATCTCAAGAAGAAAGCAAGATAGAGCGATTTTTGTCCTTTATGTTTCGTGGACAATTTTATTTCCTACAAAAAAGTTTAATTACATAGATATTGTATTTCCCTTACTTTTCGAGATACATTAAAGAAATAAAAGCAAATTCCCACCTTTTTCTACATTTTTTTAAATATCTCAAAAAGTAAGCAAAATAAAGCGATTTTTGTCAATTATGTTTTGCGGACAATTTTATTTCCTACAAAAGGGTATTTACAAACTTATTGTGTTTCCCTTACTTTTCGAGATATACTAAAAAAATTAAAATCAAATTCACACCTTTTTTTACATTTTTTAAAATATCTCAAAAAGAAAGCAAGATAGAGCGATTTTACATATATTATGTTTTGTGGAAAATTTTATTTCCTACAAAAAGGTATTTACAAACTCATTGTGTTTCTCTAACTTTTCGAGATATATTAAAAAAATAAAAAACAAATTCACACCTTTTTTTACAATTTTTAAAATATCTCAAAAAGAAAGCAAGATAGAGCGATTTTACATATATTATGTTTTCTGACAATATTATTTCCTTCAAAAAAGTTTATTTATATAGATTTTTTATTTTCCTTACTTTTCGAGATATATTAAAAAAATAAAAAACAAATCCAAACCTTTTTTTCACATTTTTGAAAATATCTCAAAAAGAAAGCAAGATAGAGCGATTTTTGTCAATTATGTTTTGTGGACAATTTTATTGCCTGCAATAAAAGTTATTTAGAAAGATAATGTATTTTCCTTTCTTTTCGAGATACATTAAAAAAATAAAGAACAAATTCCTACCTTTTTTTACATTTTTTTAAATATCTCAAAAATTAAACAGGATAGAGCGATCTTACATATATTATGTTTTGTAGACAATTTTATTTCCTACAAAAGGGTGTTAACAAACTTATTGTGTTCCCCTTACTTTTCGAGATACATTAACAAAATTACAAACAAATTCACACCTTTTTTTACATTTATTAAAATATCTCAAAAAGAGAGCAGGATAGAGCGATTTTACATATATTATGTTTTGTGGACAATTTAATGTCCTTCAAAAAAGTTTATTTATATAGATTTTTCATTTTCCTTACTTTTCGAGATATATTAAAAAAATAAAAAACAAATCCAAACCTTTTTTCACATTTTTTAAAATATCTCAAAAAGAAAGCAAGATAGAGCGATTTTTGTCAATTATGATTTGTGGACAATTTTATTGCCTGCAATAAAAGTTATTTAGAAAGATAATGTATTTTCCTTTCTTTTCGAGATAAATTAAAAAAATAATGAACAAATTCCCACCATTTTTTACATTTTATTAAATATCTCAAAAATTAAACAGGATAGAGCGATCCTACATATATTATGTTTTGTAGAAAATTTTATATCCTACAAAAGAGTGCTTACAAACTTATTGTGTTCCCCTTACTTTTCGAGATATATTAAAATAATAAAAATCAAATTCACACCTTTTTTTACATTTTTTAAAATATCTCAAAAAGAAAGCAAGATAGAGCTATTTTACATATATTATGTTTTGTGGACAATTTTATTTCCTACAAAAAGGTATTTACAAACATATTGTGTTTCCCTAACTTTTCGAGATATATATTCAAAAAATAAAAAACAGATTCACAACTTTTTTACATTTTTTAAAATATCTCAAAAAGAAAGCAATATAGAGCGATTTTACATAAATAATGTTTTGTGGACAATATTATTTCCTTTAAAAAAGTTTATTTATATAGATTTTTTATTTTCCTTACTTTTCAAAACATATTAAAAAAATAAAAAACAAATCCAAACCTTTTTTCACATTTTTTAAAATATCTCAAAAAGAAGGCAAGATAGAGCGATTCTTGTTTTTTATGTTTTGTAGAAAATTTTATTTCCTACCAAAAAGTTTATTTACATAGATATTGTATTTCCCTTACTTTTCGAGATACATTAAAGAAATAAAAGCAAATTCCCACCTTTTTCTACATTTTTTTAAATATTTTAAAAAGAAAGCAAAATAAAGCGATTTTTGTCAATTATGTTTTGTGGACAATTTTATTTCCTACAAAAGGGTATTTACAAACTTATTGTGTTTCCCTTACTTTTCGAGATATACTAAAAAAATTAAAATCAAATTCACACCTTTTTTTACATTTTTTAAAATATCTCAAAAAGAAAGCAAGATAGAGCGATTTTACATATATTATGTTTTGTGGAAAATTTTATTTCCTACAGAAAGGTATTTACAAACTCATTGTGTTTCTCTAACTTTTCGAGATATATTAAAAAATTAAAAAACAAATTCACACGTTTTTTTACAATTTTTAAAATATCTCAAAAAAGAAAGCAAGATAGAGCGATTTTTGTCAATTATGTTTTGTGGACAATTTTATTGCTTGCAATAAAAGTTATTTAGAAAGATAATGTATTTTCCTTTCTTTTCGAGATACATTAAAAAAATAAAGAACAAATTCCTACCTTTTTTTACATTTTTTTAAATATCTCAAAAATTAAACAGGATAGAGCGATCTTACATATATTATGTTTTGTAGACAATTTTATTTCCTACAAGAGGGTGTTAACAAACTTATTATGTTCCCCTTACTTTTCGAGATACATTAACAAAATTACAAACAAATTCACACCTTTTTTTACATTTATTAAAATATCTCAAAAAGAGAGCAGGATAGAGCGATTTTACATATATTATGTTTTGTGGACAATTTAATGTCCTTCAAAAAAGTTTATTTATATAGATTTTTTATTTTCCTTACTTTTAGAGATATATTAAAAAAATAAAAAACAAATCAAAACCTTTTTTTCACATTTTTTAAAATATCTCAAGAAGAAAGCAAGATAGAGCGATTTTTGTCCTTTATGTTTCGTGGACAATTTTATTTCCTACAAAAAAGTTTAATTACATAGATATTGTATTTCCCTTACTTTTCGAGATACATTAAAGAAATAAAAGCAAATTCCCACCTTTTTCTACATTTTTTTAAATATCTCAAAAAGTAAGCAAAATAAAGCGATTTTTGTCAATTATGTTTTGTGGACAATTTTATTTCCTACAAAAGGGTATTTACAAACTCATTGTGTTTCTCTAACTTTTCGAGATATATTAAAAAAATAAAAAACAAATTCACACCTTTTTTTACAATTTTTAAAATATCTCAAAAAGAAAGCAAGATAGAGCGATTTTACATATATTATGTTTTCTGACAATATTATTTCCTTCAAAAAAGTTTATTTATATAGATTTTTTATTTTCCTTACTTTTCGAGATATATTAAGAAAATAAAAAACAAATCCAAACCTTTTTTCACATTTTTGAAAATATCTCAAAAAGAAAGCAAGATAGAGCGATTTTTGTCAATTATGTTTTGTGGGCAATTTTATTGCCTGCAATAAAAGTTATTTAGAAAGATAATGTATTTTCCTTTCTTTTCGAGATACACTAAAAAAATAAAGAACAAATTCCCACCTGTTTTTACATTTTTTTAAATATCTCAAAAATTAAACAGGATAGAGCGATCTTACATATATTATGTTTTGTAGACAATTTTATTTCCTACAAAAGGGTGTTAACAAACTTATTGTGTTCCCCTTACTTTTCGAGATACATTAACAAAATTACAAACAAATTCACACCTTTTTTTACATTTAATAAAATATCTCAAAAAGAGAGCAGGATAGAGCGATTTTACATATATTATGTTTTGTGGACAATTTTATGTCCTTCAAAAAAGTTTATTTATATAGATTTTTCATTTTCCTTACTTTTCGAGATATATTAAAAAAATAAAAAACAAATACAAACCTTTTTTTCACATTTTTTAAAATATCTCAAAAAGAAAGCAAGATAGAGCGATTTTTGTCAATTATGATTTGTGGACAATTTTATTTCCTACAAAAAAGTTTAATTACATAGATATTGTATTTCCCTTACTTTTCGAGATACATTAAAGAAATAAAAGCAAATTCCCACCTTTTTCTACATTTTTTAAAATATCTCAAAAAGAAAGCAAGATAGAGCGATTTTTGTCAATTATGTTTTGTGGACAAGTTTATTGCCTGCAATAAAAGTTATTTAGAAAGATAATGTATTTTCCTTTCTTTTCGAGATAAATTAAAAAAATAATGAACAAATTCCCACCTTTTTTTACATTTTATTAAATATCTCAAAAATTAAACAGGATAGAGCGATCCTACATATATTATGTTTTGTAGACAATTTTATATCCTACAAAAGGGTGTTTACAAACTTATTGTGTTCCCCTTACTTTTCGAGATATATTAAAATAATAAAAATCAAATTCAAACCTTTTTTTACATTTTTTAAAATATCTCAAAAAGAAAGCAAGATAGAGCGATTTTACATATATTGTGTTTTGTGGACAATTTTATTTCCTACAAAAAGGTATTTACAAACATATTGTGTTTCCCTAACTTTTCGAGATATATTAAAAAAATAAAAAACAGATTCACACCTTTTTTACATTTTTTAAAATATCTCAAAAAGAAAGCAATATAGAGCGATTTTACATAAATAATGTTTTGTGGACAATATTATTTCCTTTAAAAAAGTTTATTTATATAGATTTTTTATTTTCCTTACTTTTCAAAACATATTAAAAAAATAAAAAACAAATCCAAACCTTTTTTCACATTTTTTAAAATATCTCAAAAAGAAAGCAAGATAGAGCGATTCTTGTTTTTTATGTTTTATAGAAAATTTTATTTCCAACCAAAAAGTTTATTTACATAGATATTGTAATTCCTTTCCTTTTCAAAATACATTAACAAAATAAAAAACAAATTCACACCTTTTTTTACATTTATTAAAATATCTCAAAAAGAAAGCAGGATAGAGCGATTTTACATATATTGTGTTTTGTGGACAATATTATTTCCTTCAAAAAAGTTTATTTATATAGATTTTTTATTTTCCTTACTTTTCGAGATATATTGAAAAATAAAAAACAAATTCAAACCTTTTTGCACATTTTTTAGAATATCTCAAAAAGAAAGCAAGATAGAGCGATTTTACATATATTATGTTTTGTGGACAATTTTATTTCCTACAAAAGGGTGTTTACAAACTTATTGTGTTCCCCTTACTTTTCGAGATATATTAAAATAATAAAAATCAAATTCACACCTTTTTTTTACATTTTTTAATATATCTCAAAAAAGAAAGCAAGATAGAGCGATTTTACATATATTATGTTTTGTAGACAATTTTATTTCCTACAAAAAAGTGGTAACAAACTTATTGTGTTCCCCTTACTTTTCGAGATACATTAACAAAATTACAAACAAATTAACACCTTTTTTTACATTTATTAAAATATCTCAAAAAGAGAGCAGGATAGAGCAATTTTACATATATTATGTTTTGTGGACAATTTTATGTCCTTCAAAAAAGTTTATTTATATAGATTTTTTATTTTCCTTACTTTTGGAGATATATTAAAAAAATTAAAAACAAATATAAACCTTTTTGCACATTTTTTAAAATATCTTCAAAAGAAAGCAAGATAGTGCGATTTTTGTACATTATGTTTCGTGGACAATTTTATTTTCTACAAAAAAGTTTAATTACATAGTTATTGTTTTTCCCTTACTTTTCGAGATACATTAAAAAAATAAAAGCAAATTCCCACCTTTTTCTACATTTTTTTAAATATTTTAAAAAGTAAGCAAGATAGAGCGATTTTTGTCAATTATGTTTTGTAGAGAATTTTATTTCCTACAAAAAGTTTATTTACATAGATATTGTATTTCCCTTACTTTTCGAGATATATTAAAAAAATAAGAATCAAATTCACACCTTTTTTTACACTTTTTAAAATATCTCAAAAAAGAAAGCCAGATAGAGCGATTTTACATATATTATGTTTTGTGGACAATATCATTTCCTTCAAAAAAGTTTATTTATATAGATTTTTTATTTTCCTTACTTTTGGAGATATATTAAAAAAATAAAAAACAAATCAAAACCTTTTTTCACATTTTTTAAAATATCTCAAAAAGAAAGCAAGATAGAGCGATTTTTGTCCTTTATGTTTCGTGGACAATTTTATTTCCTACAAAAAAGTTTAATTACATAGATATTGTATTTCCCTTACTTTTCGAGATACATTAAAGAAATAAAAGCAAATTCCCACCTTTTTCTACATTTTTTAAAATATCTCAAAAAGAAAGCAAGATAGAGCGATTTTTGTCAATTATGTTTTGTGGACAAGTTTATTGCCTGCAATAAAAGTTATTTAGAAAGATAATGTATTTTCCTTCCTTTTCGAGATACATTAAAAAAAATAAAGAACAAATTCCCACCTTTTTTTACATTTTTTTAAATATCTCAAAAATTAAACAGGATAGAGCGATCTTACATATATTATGTTTTGTAGACAATTTTATTTCCTACAAAAGGGTGTTAACAAACTTATTGTGTTCCCCTTACTTTTTGAGATACATTAACAAAATTACAAACAAATTCACACCTTTTTTTACATTTATTAAAATATCTCAAAAAGAGAGCAGGATAGAGCGATTTTACATATATTATGTTTTGTGGACAATTTTATGTCCTTCAAAAAAGTTTATTTATATAGATTTTTCATTTTCCTTACTTTTCAAAATATATTAAAAAAATTAAAAACAAATTTAAACCTTTTTGCACATTTTTTAAAATATCTTAAAAAGAAAGCAAGATAGAGCGATTTTTGTCAATTATGTTTCGTGGACAATTTTATTTCCTACAAAAACGTTTAATTACATAGATATTGTATTTTCCTTACTTTTCGTGATACATTAAAAAAATAAAAGCAAATTCCCACCTTTTTCTACATTTTTTTAAATATCTCAAAAAGTAAGCAAGATAGAGCGATTTTTGTCAATTATGTTTTTTAGACAATTTTATTTCCTACAAAAGTGTGTTAACAAACTTATTGTGTTCCCCTTACTTTTCGAAATACATTAACAAAACTACAAACAAATTCACACCTTTTTTTACATTTATTAAAATATCTCCAAAAGAGAGCAGGATAGAGCGATTTTACATATATTATGTTTTCTGACAATATTATTTCCTTCAAAAAAGTTTATTTATATAGATTTTTTATTTTCCTTACTTTTCGAGATATATTAAAAAAATAAAAAACAAATCCAAACCTTATTTCACATTTTTGAAAATATCTCAAAAAGAAAGCAAGATAGAGCGATTTTTGTCAATTATGATTTGTGGACAATTTTATTGCCTGCAATAAAATTTATTTAGAAAGATAATGTATTTTCCTTTCTTTTCGAGATACATTAAAAAAATAATGAACAAATTCCCAACTTTTTTTACATTTTATAAAATATCTCAAAAATTAAACAGGATAGAGCGATCCTACATATATTATGTTTTGTAGACAATTTTATATCCTACAAAAGGGTGTTTACAAACTTATTGTGTTCCCCTTACTTTTCGAGATATATTAAAATAATAAAAATCAAATTCACACCTTTTTTTACATTTTTTAAAATATCTCAAAAAGAAAGCAAGATAGAGCGATTTTACATATATTATGTTTTGTAGACAATTTTATTTCCTACAAAAGGGTGTTAACAAACTTATTGAGTTCCCCTTACTTTTAGAGATACATTAACAAAATTACAAACAAATTCACACCTTTTTTTACATTTATTAAAATATCTTAAAAAGAGAGCAGGATAGAGCGATTTTACATAAATAATGTTTTGTGGACAATATTTTTTCCTTTAAAAAAGTTTATTTATATACATTTTTTATTTTCCTTACTTTCCAAAACATATTAAAAAAATAAAAGACAAATCCAAACCTTTTTTCACATTTTTTAAAATATCTCAAAAAGAAAGCATGATAGAGCGATTTTACATATATTATGTTTTCTGACAATATTATTTCCTTCAAAAAAGTTTATTTATATAGATTTTTTATTTTCCTTACTTTTTCGAGATATATTAAAAAAATAAACAACAAATTCCCACCTTTTTTTAAATTTTTTTAAATATCTCAATAATTAAACAGGATAGAGCGATCTTACATATATTATTTTTTGTAGACAATTTTATTCCCTACAAAAAAGTTTATTTACATAGATAATATTTTACCATTACTTTTCGAGATATATTAAGAAAAATAAATAAAACTCCTACTTTTTTTAACAATTTTTAAAATATCTGAGAAATTCTGCAAGAAAGAGCGATTTTTGTCAATTATGTTTTGTGGACAATTTTATTTCCTACAAAAAAGTTTATTTACATAGATATTGTATTTCCCTTACTTTTTAAGATACATTAACAAAATAAAAAACAAATTCACACCTTTTTTTACATTCATTAAAATATCTCAAAAAGAAAGCAAGAGAGAGCTATTTTACATATATTATGTTTTGTGGACAATTTTATTGCCTGCAAAAAAGTTATTTAGAAAGATAATGTATTTTCCTTTCTTTTCAAAATGCATTAAAAAATTAAAAAACAAATTCACACCTTTTTTCACGTTTTTTAAAATATCACAAAAAGAAAGCAAGGTAGAGCGATTTTACATATAATATGTTTTGTGGACAATAGTATTTCCTTCAAAATATTTTATTTATATAGATTTTTTATTTTCCTTACTTTTCCAGATATATTAAAAGAATAAAAAAAAACTCCCACCTATATTTACATTTTTTTAAATATCTGAGAAAGTCAGCAAGAATGAACGATTTTTGTCAATTATGTTTTGTGGACAATCATATTGCCTACAAAACAGGTTATTTAGAAAAATACTGTATTTTTCTTTCTTTTCGAGATACATTAAAAAAAAAAAAAAACAAATTCCCACCTTTTTTTACATTTTTTTAAATATTACAAAAAGAAAGCAAGATAGTGTAATATTTCATATATTATGCTCTGTAGACAATTATATTGTTCTATAAAAAAGTTTATTTATATAGATATCGTATTTCCTTATTTTTCGAGATATATTAAAAAAATAAAAAACAAATCAGAACCTTTTTTCACATTTTTTAAGATATCTCAAAAAAAGAAAGCAAGATAGAGCGATTTTACATATATTTATGTTTTGTGGACAATTTTATTTCCTACAAAAAAATAGTTACAAACTAATTGTGTTTTCCCTAACTTTTCGAGATATATTAAAAAAATAAAAAAAAACAAATTCACACCTTTTTTTCCAATTTTATAATATCACAAAAAGAAAGCAAGATAGAGCGATCTTACATATATTATGTTTTGTGGAAAATTTTATTTCCTACAAAAAAGGTATTTACAAACTCATTGTGTTTCTCTAACTTTTCGAGATATATTAAAAAAATAAAAAGCAAATTCACACCTTTTTTTACAATTTTTAAAATATCTCAAAAAAGAAAGCAAGATAGAGCGATTTTACATATATTATGTTTTCTGACAATATTATTTCCTTCAAAAAAGTTTATTTATATAGATTTTTTATTTTCCTTACTTTTCGAGATATATTAAAAAAATAAAAAACAAATCCAAACCTTTTTCTCACATTTTTGAAAATATCTCAAAAAGAAAGCAAGATAGAGCGATTTTTGTCAATTATGTTTTGTGGACAATTTTATTGCCTGCATTAAAAGTTATTTAGAAAGATAATGTATTTTCCTTTCTTTTCGAGATACATTAAAAAAATAAAGAACAAATTCCTACCTTTTTTTACATTTTTTTAAATATCTCAAAAATTAAACAGGATAGAGCGATCTTACATATATTATGTTTTGTAGACAATTTTATTTCCTACAAAAGGGTGTTAAAAAACTTATTGTGTTCCCCTTACTTTTCGAGATACATTAACAAAATTACAAACAAATTCACACCTTTTTTTACATTTATTAAAATATCTCAAAAAGAGAGCAGGATAGAGCGATTTTACATATATTATGTTTTGTGGACAATTTAATGTCCTTCAAAAAAGTTTATTTATATAGATTTTTTATTTTTCCTTACTTTTAGGGATATATTAAAAAAATAAAAAACAAATCAAAACCTTTTTTTCACATTTTTTAAAATATCTCAAGAAGAAAGCAAGATAGAGCGATTTTTGTCCTTTATGTTTCGTGGACAATTTTATTTCCTACAAAAAAGTTTAATTACATAGATATTGTATTTCCCTTACTTTTCGAGATACATTAAAGAAATAAAAGCAAATTCCCACCTTTTTCTACATTTTTTTAAATATCTCAAAAAGTAAGCAAAATAGAGCGATTTTTGTCAATTATGTTTTGTGGACAATTTTATTTCCTACAAAAGGGTATTTACAAACTTATTGTGTTTCCCTTACTTTTCGAGATATACTAAAAAAATTAAAATCAAATTCACACCTTTTTTTACATTTTTTAAAATATCTCAAAAAGAAAGCAAGATAGAGCGATTTTATATATATTATGTTTTTGTGGAAAATTTTATTTCCTACAAAAAAAGTATTTACAAACTCATTGTGTTTCTCTAACTTTTCGAGAT
>NW_028300976.1:0-14650 GCF_049000335.1 Polistes dominula | reverse complement strand
TACCATAAATTCTCTTACTACAACGCGCTCTCGAACCAATCCCATTAATAATGAAGGACGCAGTTTTCGTATGTCGGTCGCTGCGACTGTTTTTCTATTGACAACTAACCAAAACAGATAATAATGGTAAATAAAATAAAAATATGAATTTTTTTTAAATTTTTTTAGAGTAATTTAATTTTTATGTTACATATCCCAATAAATTCCATGTAAAATTAATCGGTAAAACAGTAATAAAGATGTTATAATAAAAAAATCCAGAGAGCTTATATTTACGCCTTTCGAGTATATTGATGGATTTGTGAGAGCGTATATATACGCCTTTCGAGTATATCGATGGATTTGTGAGAGCGTGTATATACGCCTTTAGCAATCAAAGTTTTAATAAGATATTAGTTAATAGGACAAATACTTTTATGTATTAGGCATTAATAATTATACCTCATAATGATCCGATAAGCTAATTATGTGAAATTCTTTAAATGTAATTTATATTTTATTATTTTTTTTTAATAGATTTTTTTTTGTATTTTTTTTTCAAATTGACTTTCATATTTAGAAAATCGAAAACATTATTAATTTGGTAATTTATAAAACTAATATACTTCATTAAAATATTTTTAGTAATATTTAAATTAGATTATACTCTCTTATTACTTAAACCTTGCATCAATTATATTTAATCTCTTTATTTTTATATTTTATCGATATTTTTACAAAAATAATGTATATTATATATATATATATATATATACTAGTGTGACCAGGCAAACGTTGTTTTGCCATATAAATAATTTCCTAGTAATTTCTAGTTCTTAGACAAAAAATAGCTTACTTATTGTAAGTATGTATGTATGTTAGAATGTGTATATTGTATGTATGTAAGAATGTGGTATATGCGTGAAATAAGCATGGAGCGCTGTGAACGATGAGGGAATATAAAAATAAAAAAAGGCAAACATTATTTTTAAGTTATTATAATTTATTCTTTAAAATTATATATCACTAATTAAACAATTACGACAGTAACACTATTAAACAATATCAATCTCTTAATGCTATAGCGTGAGCAATATTTTTTTGTTAGTCCATCTTTAGCTAACACAAACAAACTCGATGGTTTACCCACTCGAGAGCATGCCACGTATAATTGTCCGTGTGAAAAACATGGTGTTCTCAAAATCTAATCCACAAACAGATATCGTTTGACCTTTGGATTTGTTGATAGTCATTGCAAAAGCCAATCTAATTGAAAACTGAATTCACACTCAGGCAATGTGCCTTCACGCGATTGGCAAGTGCCCCTTCCAGAGTCCTTCGCCGCCCATAAAGTAGATTTGTAAGAATTTATGTGGTTCGTTTGGCATTGGCAGCAGTGAGCCCATTTTATGATAAACATGGCCTCTGATTGTGAATGTAGAATTGAATTGTTGACCATTTGCATTAGTATTTCGAACTATTTCTGTTGCTCCGAACGATGTCATTTGAACGCATGAATTGAATCTTCGAATTGACTTCAGGAACACGTTAGAATCTGGATCCGTGCCGATAAGTAAGCCGTTTAATGGTTCAGGTAATGTTTCAATTTCAGGTAGTTGTATCTTTTCTCTGACGCGCAACACATCCAAGCTGGCTCATTTTTGAATTTCATAGCATGACAATGCGGGCATTCCTTGTCCATAGCACCAATTACCACTTTTGAATGAGCATAATATTCAATATCGGGCTCATACTGGAATGCTAGACGCAGGAATGAATCAGATATAAATGCTCGATGTACCTGTTGTCGTTGTTGGTCATTTGTTCTTCGTCTATTGACTGTGAAACGGCGTGATTGTCGTTGTTCTAATCTTCTGACTTCATTGCGTTCGGCTCGTGTATCTTCTTGGCTCTTCTTGATGCAATTGCGCCATTCTGACACTTGCATCAGTATTTTGTTGCTGGATTTGTTCTTCTTGTTCTTTCGGATCTGCTATTTCGCAACTTTCGAGCTTTACTTGAACTGCGGCTGAAATCAGCCCCTTTGAGTTTTCTTGGCATTGCTCACTGTACAAAACATACATAAATAGAATTAATGAAATTATTTAATGATGAAAAATGTTAAAAGTATAATTAGGGCCAGGATTTTTGCCGCAGTTTTGAAATGATTAGTTTTAATTTATGAAATTATAACAAAAATATAAGTTTTATGGAAAAATGTTTCAAACAAAAGTAAAAAATTAAATTTTATGAAAACATTGTCTCTTATAATTTTTTCATAAAACCAATATTTCCATTGACATTTCAAAATAAAGATTCATAATGATTGATTTTTTGGAAACTATGAAAATCTTAATTGTTCAATTACATTTTTTTAATAAAATTAAATTAAAATTACATTTTTATAAGATCAACAACATTTTCGATATAAATAAAAAAAAGTATACTTACAACACAAAATCCGTTGCTTTACTTGTACTGCGGCTCAAATCAGCCCCTTTGCGTTTTCTTGGCATTGTGTTATTTTGGAAATTATGAAAATCTTAATTGTTCAATTACATTTTTTTAATAAAATTAAATTAAAATTACATTTTAATAAGATCAACAACATAAATAAAAAAAAGTATACTTACAACACAAAATTCGTTGTTATTGGAAGCTCGTGTCACGTGTTGAGTACTTTTGAGGTTATAAAATCACTTGATTAACTAATCGTGCAAAATACACTCAAAATTGATAATTTAATTATTATTGATAAAATAGGAATGATTAAAAGTTAATATAAGAGTTACACTGAGATAGCAAAATAATAATTGTCAACGTTACTACTACACTTGATGCATAAACAATAATGATGGCCGACAACTGTGTAGGGAGTGAGAAAGAAAGGAGACCGGCTTCGTTCTCATCCCTACTCCGTGCTGTTTACTGGGTCAGAAGTGACACCTATAGACATCTGGCGGGGATAATAATAACTAAATAAATGACGATTGATCAGTTTTCGACCGGAGAGGAAAAATGATTAAATTACTAAAATGGCTATTAAAAAATAAGGGTTGATCGTAGAAGGGGTGAAAATTGAGGATTGTATGTATTTTCGTACGTTGTATCATAAAAAAATAGAAATTACAATTTTTGTCTAAAAAATGAAAAAAAAGTTTAGGGGGTGGACTACCCCTAAAATTTAGGGGGATGAAAAAACAGATGTTGGCCGATTCTCATAGATACCGGATAAGCACAAAAAATTTCATCTAAATCGGTCAAGCCGTTTCGGAGAAGTATGGGAACGAAAACTGTGACACGAGATTTTTATATATATATATATATATAACTTTTTATTAGAATTCTCATGTCTTTTTATTCTTCTAACTTTCTATCGCTCCTACTTAGAAACAGGTATAGTATCGAAATTATTGTATATGTGTCTACGCTTCGTAGTATGCAGTCGTACACAAACACACACATACACTACCAGGAGCGATAACTACGAAGCAGCGCGTAAAGAGGAGACCCAGAATAGGAAAAATTGTATAGCTGTATTCTGTCTCATTCTCTCGCAGGCTTAATCCTATATGTTCGTCTCTTTTTCTCTTCTTACTGAGCATCGTGGCTTTCATGTGTACTGATTTCTGTCTCTGAATATCTTTTAAATGCTTAATTTAATCGTTAAAACATAAGACACCATTTTTATGGAGCAGTTAATTTCCTACAAAATTCTTCCACAACATTTTTCTGTACAATCAATTAATAATGTGGTATGAATTTTAATCTATTGGACTGAAAAAAAATTAAAAACTGCGATGCGGAGGATATTCCTATTAAAATTAAGAGCTCATATTTAGTAAGAATAGTTTTAAGGTGTCTAGCAATCCATTTTTCTGTGTCACTTGTAAAAAAAAATATAATTGATTTTTTTGACCCACCCTAATGTACATATATTATGGTATATTATTGAAACAGTAGTTTCAAAATTTATTAGAAAACCAACAACGTGACATTAAATGTTTATATTTAAAGATAATATATATAACATATTATATATATATATTATATTATTTTATATTATATTATATTATATTATATTATATTATATTATATTATATTATATTATATTATATTATATTATATAATATTATATTATATTATATTATATTATATATATTATAATATATTATATTATATATATTATAATATATTATATTATATATATATATATATATATATATATATATATATATATATATATATATATAACACTACACAAAATAATACAACAAAATAATACTACAATTAGAATGGGATACATAAAATAATACTACTCGTAAAAATATAAAAAGCAAGAGTTAGGTTATGTCATATGTAAATCTAAAAAAAAAAAACGTATAGCGTGAATATATCAAAATAATTAAATTGTAATATATCGCCATCTATTAAAAATTTACAGTACTTAGAGACCTATTTAACCTCTAAATAATAATTCCTTAAATTAGCAGGGAAATATGTCAGTGCGGGTAATATGTCACTTTGCTATATCTCCTATAATTATAAGTAGATATCGATAGGAGCAAGATTGAGGTGTTTATTATATACAGCTGACTACACTGCGTAAATACTACAGTATACCGACGAAGTTTTCAGTTGCTTTCTAGACACAGTTGGATTAACTTGATGAGAATCTTAAATTTTCTCTAACTTTAATGTTTATTTTCTATCATATTTTCTACGTTTTTCTTCAAACAAGTTTTTGTATATTGTGTAGAATTAATAATATTTCATAACACCACTGATTTTAAAACATAATAAGTAAGATTTTTTCTTTTTTTTTTTTACTTTAACATTTTTTTTGTGTATTTGGGGCTAAATGCCACAAAATGAGTTGGGGTAATATGCCAGTGGTGATTTTTGTCCGGTGTGCTACATAAGTTTTGATAGTAAGAAAGGACCGAAATGTGATTGGGTGCAATGTGGCAAATGTGAAAAATGGATGCACGAAACTTGTTGTGAAAGTGAAACGTGTCCTATATGTAAATCATAAAATTTGTCAAATTTATTATTGTTATCTCATTTTTTTGTGAAACTATTTATTATAATTATTAATGTAGTAAATCGAAATTATATTTGTTATACTGTAAAAGTATTAAATTACGAGTTATTTGTGATATTTATATGAAATTAAGTTCTTTTCTGAGTAAGTGGCATATTATCCCTACATGTGGGGAATATGCTACTTTCAACACGCACTAATTTATTCTTATTAATAAATAAATAAATAAATAAATAAATATCTAGACAAATGTTATTGAGCATATAATAAATAGAGGCAGCGTTTATTAAATCCACGTATTTAAGTTTCATTAAATTTATTTATGTACTTTTTAGATTGACTTTTTCCTTAGCTGTGGCACATTCCCCCGACTTTACCTTATATACATATTGTATTCATGAATTTATGTCTATAAATATGCATGTCTCGATAAATCTTATTTTTAATCGACGAGAAGAGAAATAAAAGTTGATGTAAAGATCGAGTCTGTTTATCGTGAAGATATAATTGTCAAACAGAAGACAAATTATATGGTAGTGTCGATTTTTTTATTCCCCTTAAAAATGATAATATAGGATTAATAATCGTAGTGTAACTTTTGCTGAATATTCTTCGTCTTTAATACATTTTCGTATATCTGCAAATATTGTCAGATTTCTAAAAAACTTCAGAAGTTCTAAATCCAACGTAACGATATTGTCCTAATTCGCTTTTGCAACATACATTCATTTATGTCAATCCAAATCTTTTCGTATTATTCAAAACAGTTAGATTTAATCGCCAATTTATTCCATAATTTTAAGCTGACAATAAAAATGAATTTATATCTTAATTTGTCGTAAAAGAAAAAATGAAAACTTTCATAAATAAAAAAACAAAACGTGTATAAACGCAAACTCGTATTTGATACATCGTTAAATCGAATCTCATCGAATTAATTTCTTTTTGATTTTTTTAATTTATTTCCAACTTTCGTTGTTATGTTTTATTTATTACCTATATTTCTATAATAAAATAATATGTTATATATGAATTCCCGCGTAGTTCATTACGTAAGCACTTCATAAGAAGAGAGAGTTATAAGATTCAATGCTTTTTTAGAATTTCTTTTTTTTCAGATGTTTTTTTAGACTTGAGACTATTTAGACTAGATTAAAGATTTATTCATACTTTACCGAACGGCAGTCGATTAATCGATTCTTTGCTGCTCAGCGCTTAACACTTTAATGATCGGTGGATTTTCAAAAATCTATGCCTTTGTCCCCCTCCGTTCAACCGCAGATCTTTCCAAATACTGGCTGGTTTCAGATCGTGATCAAGTCTAATATATAAAAAAATCGATCAATCAACTACTGGTTTGATTGCGAACAACCGGATTGTTAAGAGTTGAACAACAACAAGACGATTAATCGACTCCTAGTGGTGAATTTCTAAAGGAATTAATTATAATGGGAAATATTTGGTTTTTTTTTTAACATTAATATGCATATCTCATATAAATAGAAAGTTTTAAATTTGTCATGAGTTTCAAAATTAGAATAAATTATATTTACGTACCTTAGGACAGGGGTATATTTCCATAGATAAACTTCTTACGATTTTGGTGTCTATTTTTAAACTACAGTAGAGCCTGTTGTTCTGCGGAGGATAGGGACTGAATAAAAAAAAATCATACAAAAAAATATTTCGGAAATTTTATAAATACTTACATATAATAAACAACTTTGTACGATATATTAAATAAAATTTTTTTATGCGGCGGAGAGGGACCGCATAAAAAAAGTCACACATAGAAAATACATCAATTATTTACGAAATAAAGCAGGAAATGCTTTCAAACAAATTAAATAAGTCAATTAGACTTGGAAATATTTTAAAAACGCTTTATTTCTCGGCAACCTTGTATACATGCAGAAATTTTCAAAATATATTATAAATAATTCACTGCTACTTGCAATCCAAAACGCGCATTTTCTTGTGACGAATTGGTTTCATATCGCTTTCGTCACTTGAAGATACGATTTCAATTGATTTTGGCAGCAGAAAGTCAGTGATCAATTTTTTGGTCAGTTGTTTGTACACGTTACGATAGCAAGAAATGCATGATCTTAGCTTTTTTTGGAATTTCAAGCTTTTTAAGAATTAGTTATCGATTTTAAGAAAATGCGTTCCCAATTTTTTAGAAATCCGGATTCCTGCGATATAATTTATCGGCTGTAATAAGATTCCGGTTCTTCTTGTCCGACTTCATAATCTATCAAATTATTGATAATGTCACTATCATTGACAGTTTCGTTCTCAATCATTTCGTCAAGATCATTTTTGCCGAAAGTATCAAAGCCCTTTCCGCCGATCTTACCATATGTGCGAGTGCAGTACTTTCAGATAATAACGTGGACGCGTTTTCGGTTACATTTCGATTAATTACCCCCCCCCCCCCCCCCCCCCCACATTCAGGCCAGATCGCTTTCCAGCACGAATTTAATGTGTGTTGTTTTATTTGACCAACTGCTGTAGTAATATAGTTTATGCAGTTTAAAATTGAGAATTTTTTTCCAAACTTCAGTCAGGCCTAATTCATCGTTCTCTAGTTTTTTCAGAATGTAGCTAAAAAGTTAATTTGAGATAATGTTTCTTAAAATTTTACGATTATGCCCTGATCCAGTGATTGTATAAATTTCCATTATCGTCAAGGAGTCCACGTAGTCAGGGTTTGTCCATACATGTATATGTACACTGATAGGAAACATTAAACTGGTTCTATCGCCACTGAGATTCATATACCGCACAGAAAGAATCGCACAAAAAAAAAGTCGCATAAAAAAGGACCGCAGAAAAACAGGCTCTACTGTATGTTATAATATATTATAGTATATTATATATATAAGTTATAAATAATTTTACACACATATATATATTGCAAAATATATTATAATATAAAACATAAATTATTTTATATATAAAATTTAATAATATATATTTATTAAATCAAAGATGGGTTATTATTTTTCCAAAATTGTGTAAAGAAGATTTGATTCGCGACTGATTTATAAATATAAGACGAAATATATATTAATAATATATGAATATATATATAACAGAATAATGGTGTAACGAAATATTGAGTAGAGACGATGAAAAGGGGAAAGGGGGGAAGAGGGGGATAACATCCTAAAGTTTACTTCTCTTCATTTTATTTTTCACATATGCTACGATATATAATTTACGTATGATGTTATAAGATGCTATTCTTCTATATAGGATAATTCTTGTAACGGGGACGGGTAATAACTTTTTTTAAGTAACGATAGAAAAAAATCATAAAGGAAGAAGTTATATGGCACAACAAATTTCAACTTTTGTATGATCTTACTTTTTTTGAAAATGCATCGATGCACCCGCTAAATGCAGTTGCACTTTTTTTAAAAATAGAACTCTAGATTTTTTTATACCATTTCATTTCTTTCTTTATTCTGCGTTAAAAAGTATTAAGTGAAGTTCATCGAAATGTCAATAGTTTACAAAATATTTGAAGTTTTATATTAGTAATGTATTTAATTACATTGATTTGAATTGATATTGGAACAATACATTGTTATACGCTCTTTTAAATCATCGACTGATATAAAAGGACGTAAATACACATCCATATTGTTATTCGATAGGACACACTTTACATGTGGGGAATGATATTAGAGGAATGCGTTTTTGTCAATTTTTTCTTAGACAGGTACAACGAAGGGAAAATTTTGCAGAAAGAATTTTATGGACAGATAAATGCACTTTTACGAATAATGGAATGTTCAATAGACGCAATGAACATACATGGTCTAAAGGAGCGTATAACAATGTATTGTTTCAATATCAATTAAAAAATGTAATGAAAAATGTAAAAAAAAACATGTGTGCAGAACACACGTGTTAGAAGTGAAACCTTCAAAAATCTAAGTATCGAGAGAATGAGACGAATGCACAGTTTCAATAGTAAGATAATTGTAGGATTTATTTATTATAATATTATTACCATTTATAATAAAGATCACCGGTATAATCTCTGGGTTTAATAACCGATAAATAGTACACTTTTCCCAATTAAAGCACCCAAAATGGAATGCTAAATGCGATAGCTATAGATGGAAATAAAAATGTGAGAATGTTTGTTTGTGGAAAGATATCCTATCTTAACCTAAGTCAATATAATATATCTTTTTTTGAAACTCAGGTAGATAAATTTTTTTTCTTTTACACTTTTCACACTTTCTGTGAATGAAAGATATCTTTATTATGGGTTAACACACACAAGTATTTCTTTTTGTGTTGCAACTAACATTCGAAGATGCTGCAAAAGAAAGGAATAATTCTGATCGTATTTGTTTCGTTTCATCGGGTTTTGAATTACAACGATTTTAATATCTATTTATTATTTCTGTTGCTTTATTTTTTTAATATTAAAAATTTTTTTTCAAATTTTTTTTCTATATTTTTTTTCTATATTTTGTAAAATAAGTTATATATTATTGTATTTTTATTGGAAATTTTAAGTAAATAAGATTTATTTTTCTTTTCTTACGTGTCTAGTTTCTTCTATTTAAAAAACTTTTCTATTTTATTGAAAAATTAGTATAAATTTCCTAAATACGCCAACATTATAATTTAAAAACATGTCTTTGGATATTTATAAGAAAAATAATATCTTTACAATATTGCTTAATTCTTTTTCTCTGATGTATTTGATAATCATTTCCTTTTCATTTGTAAAATATTGCAGACAATACAATTATTATATTCTATATCTTTCATAATTATTAATTAAAATATTTGCGAAATAATAAATTTAATATTGATTTTTCGATAAAATAGAAACATTTTTAAATAGAAAAAATATATACCTTCTAGACTCGCACGGACTTACACACTTATACAACTTACAAAGACAGACTTCACACCTTCTTTTCTTTATTTCGACCGTCAGATCGTTTGTACCTTATTCTCCTGTCGCATACCTACGTGCTTATCTCTGCTTATTCTTCTACCCTTCTATAGATCCTACCTACAAACATTTGGAGTATCGTAATAAAATGTGTCCACTTCTTCGTTGTATGGAGACGCACACAAACACACACATATACAATCATGAGCGATAACTACGAAGCATAGCATAAAGAGGAGACCGAGAATAGGAAAAACTGTATAGCTATATTCCGTCTCATTCTCTCGCAGGCTCAATCCTATATGTTTGTCTCTTTTTCTCTCGTTATTTAGTATAGCAGCCGTTTCATAGCTCCGTTTCTGGACTGACCGCGTTTATTTACTTTTTCAGATCACTCCTATTCTAAAGTAGTTTTCACTTCAAAAAGCGCATTAGAAAATGTTTAGAATGCAATGGAGGAACATTATTTGAACACTTATTGTAATGAAATACATTGCTGATATAAAACTTTAAATATCTCTGTAAACTATTGATATTTCGATGACCTCCACTTAATACTTTTCAACGCAGAATAAAAAAAGGAATCGAATAGTGTAACAAAAAATATAAAGTTTTATTTAAAAAGAAAGTGCAACTGCATCTAGCGGGTGTATCGATACATTTTCAAAAAAAGTAAGGTCATAGAAAAAAGTTGACATTTATTGTGCCATATAACTTTTTCCTTTATGATTTTTGTCTATTGTTACTTAAAAATAAGTTATTACCAGTCCCCGTTACAAGAATTACCCTCCATATATATATATATATATACATATACACATATGTAGTTACATACATATACATAGATACATATAAGAAACGCTGACGATGATTACGTAAGATGATTTTTATCGCTATCTCTCTGCGTGTTACCGTCCGGTCGTTACATCTTTCATCGGTCGACATTAAAGTATCGGAATCTTCGATGAGATTTCCTATCGCTTTTTTCTTCTCCTTTCTTCAATAACTATTAAGTAAGTATCATCTATTCATATATGAATATAGGATTCTTCGATAAATATGGTAGCTTCGTTATGAAACGTTGATTGAATATGATTCTAAACTATTTAATGCAGTACAATTATTATTTAATAATAATTTCTTGAGAATTCAAACAAGGCATAAAACAACATTAATTTTTAATATATATATACTAAAATTAAATTCAAAGACAAAAAATCAGTACACATGAAAGTTTGATGATGTAATATCTTTTTTAAACGCTTAATTTAATCGCTAAAATATAAGACAATCATTTTTATAGAGCAGTCTATTTCCTACAAAAATTTGTATTGTGCACTTTTTAATAGTCATTTATTGTCGAATTATAAAATTCATAAACAAAAATGAAATATGTTTAAAAATCATCAAATTTAAATCTTTAATATCATTCAAATGGTGAGGTTTACGGAAAAAATATAAGATACCTGCTTATTAGAGCATTAAATTTCCTACAAAATCTGTCTAGAACATTTTTCTGTACAATCAATAAATAATGAGGTATGAGTTTTATTCTTATTGGACTAAGAAAAAAATAAAAAACTGCGATGCGGAGGATCTACCTATTAAAATGAAGAGCTCATATTTGGTGAGAATTGTTTTAAGGTGTCTAAAGTACAACCCATTTTTCCGTGGCACTTGTAAAAAAAATAATAATTGATTTTTTTGACCCACCCTAATGTACATATATTATGGTATATTATTGAAACAGTAGTTTCAAAAATTTATTAGAAAACCTACAACGTGACATTGAATGTTTATATTTAAAGATAATATATATATATATATATATACCACTACACAAAATAATACTACAAAATAATACTACAATTAGAATGGAATACATAAAATAATAATACTCCCAAAAATATAAAAAGCAAGAGTTAGGTTATGTCATATGTAAAATTCTAAAAAAAAAACGTATAACGTGAATATATCAAAATAATTAAATTGTAATACATCGCTATTTATTAAAGATTTACAGTACTTGGAGACCTATTTAACCTCTAAATAATAATTCCTTAAATTAGCAATAAAAAATAAAAATAATCTCGATAACAACTATCCTATATTCTAAGTTGAAAAAAATTATAAAAAATAAACAAAATTTCATTAAGATCAATTCTAGTAGTTTCAAAGTTCATTAAAAACCAACAACGTGACACTGAATTTTTTATACATAAAGATAGTGTCTACATATGTTTGTGTGTATGTATTAAGTTAGGTTGGTTGATAAATAATGTTTGAACCTATCAATTTATATTTCAATTTATGAGTCATTTATATTTTGAAGATAGCTCAAGTAATTTTATCAATATTGTTTCTTGTTAACTTAACAATTAGTAAAATTGCACAATCAAACGAGTTATAGTCAGTATTAATTCAAAAAATTGACTTACACAAAATGTAATTCAACGAGTACGTAGTTAGTTATCATAAAAAAAATTATTTTAAGAAAAAAATAATAATGTATTTAGATAACTTTCAAACTAAATAGTTCATATAGAATATTACATATTGTATAATATTTCTATTCTTTATTTGAAAACATTTCGATATATTATATAACATTTGATATTTTATAAATAGATAATTATTTTAATTTACAATCTGTTGAATAAGTAAATGGGTATATTTTTTTTTGGTTATACATAATATTTTATTACAATTAATACGTATTTATGCATACGACTTATACGTATTATACTTTTTTTATTATTATTATTTTATTTCATATATAAATACATTACGAATGAATGTATTTCAATGAAATTATATATTTTATGAATTTGTTAATTATTGTGTTTTTTTCTGAAAAGGAATCTTTAATATTTTATATCAAAATAAATAACAATGGAATGTTTACAAATTCCTGATATTAGCTAAATGTAATATATATATATATTATTACTAGGATGTGGCTTTGATATAAAATGTTGATTTAATATAATTCTAAACTATTTAGTAAATTATAACAACACACAAAATAATACCACAATTAGAATCGGATAGATAAAGTAATAATATATTAAAAAATAGAGAAAGTAAGGTTATGTTGTATAGAAACTTAAAAAAAAAACCACGTATGACGTGAATATATCAAAATAAATGAATTGAAATACAATGCTATCTGTTGAATATTTACAAAACCTAAAAGACATAGATAACCTCTAAATAATAAATCATTTAATTTGCCAGAAAAAAATAAAAATAATCCTGATAAATACTATCCTATGTACTACGTTGTAAAAAAACACATAGAATAAAAAAAATTTTCTTAAGACTGATTTAGTAGTTTCAAAATTTACTAAAAAACCAACAACGTGACATTGAATGTTTATATTTAAAGATAATATGCTTCAAAGTAGAATAAAAATCGTAATACATTTTTTCTTCTAAAATTTATTTTTCATATATGATAAAAAATTTCTTCCACAACATTTTTCTGTACAATCAATTAATGATGAAGTATGAATTTTATTCTATTGGACTGAGAAAAAAATAAAAAACTGCGATGCGGAGGATCTTTTTATTAAAATGAAGAGCTCATATTTGGTGAGAATTTTTTTAAGGTGTCTAGCAACCCATTTTTCCGTGGCACTTGAAAAAGAAAAAATAAGTCATTTTTTTGACCCACCCTAATATATATTTGTTTATTTATAAGTATATGTTTGATATTATTTGATTTTATTGATAAGGAAGAATTGATAATAATTTCGATAAAATACATTTTTGTAATAAATCAATATAAAGGTTTTGTGCCAGGTCAATATCGTGATAGTTGAAAGAATCGACAAGGATATAATAAAAAAGAAAAAAAAATTGAATTATTAGAAACAAGCTTTTCGATCTTATCGAAAGTTAAAAAGAAAGGAGGTAAATTTCTTTTCTACGCAACGTCAAAGTATGTTGCATTGCTCTAGGAAAAATGTCAGTCCAAGGTCAGCCACTTATCTACCAACCGATAGAAAGCGCAAGTGGTTCCGTGTATCGTGATGTAACTCTAGCGATTAGCGTAATTCTGTTTATTCATAGATACGAGACCATGCACGCGACCATTGTTAGCATCATACTACTAATGCACGAGAGCTTCTATCATCGAATTATAGTATTATATATACTGGGTGGACCATATAAATTGGAACACACACTTAAAATATTTCATTAACTTTTCAATTATATTCAACAAATTTTTATAGAAAAATTTGTTACATTAATGCTGGTATCCAATGATAAAAAGAATTTTTCTTCAATGTTGATCTTTTTTTTTTAACGAGATTTCAATGTAAATATTTGTTTTCTTTTTAAAAGTACTCTAAATTTATATATACAGGTATACCTCCAACAACACGGTTTCTCCTAACATGGTTTCGCAATGACACGATTTACAATTTGCGGCAATCCCTCTAACAACACGGTTTCTCCTAACACTGGAAACTTGATGGAAATGGAATCCGAAACTGTAAATCAAATTGATCCTGAGGACACTAGGCACTGATGAAAATTGTGCAATTAATAAATTAACATTACAAAAATTAAAAGAAATCCTAAGTTTAATCCTCGGTTGATTAAACTGAGCAGTGACTACGAAGAAATTTATTAAATTAAAGTTGCGTTATATATATATATATATATATATATATATATATATATATATA
>NW_028300975.1:0-13253 GCF_049000335.1 Polistes dominula | reverse complement strand
ACTTATTTATTTTAAGATCCATTTGTAATTTATTAATCTTAATCAAATTTACTTGTGAACACCGCCCGTGTCAATTAACAGCGTCACCTTTTCCGTCAGCTGTTTTGAGGTACACGTGACAAGCGGAACGAAGTTGCGTTGGTTCATACATTATTTTTCTGATGTCGACGGTCCTGCTTTTGCCGTCGGACTTGGTGGACGCGGACCCGGAGAAAAAACCCGACGCGCGTCCGTTACCGACTTCCCCTCCCCGTTTCCCGCCACGCGTTTATTTTCGATGTATTTCAATTTCCTACAGTCGGCTTTAAAATGACCAAAATTTTTGCAATAATTACATCGTTTCCGAAATGATCCCATAACGTTTCGAGGAGAACTACTTCCACTTCCGCTCGGTTCACTGCGATCTTTCCCTTTACTATTCTTTCTCCAACGGTGGTTTTCACTATGGCCGCGCTTTCCGCAAAAGTTGCATACAACAACCTGTCTAATCACCCTTACTTTTGGGTTACTGTCTTTAACGACCGACAGCTTTGTTATTACATAGCCGCATCAGACTGTATCTGTTTATCGATTTTTAAAAAAAGACAAACCAACGCTGAGCTAAAATCGTGATATTTTTCAAAACGCAATGATGTGCACGTCTCAGGAAAAAGGCCTCTTATAAAGGCGTCCAAGCCCTCCTCCTCTATTTTTCGTTCTACAGAGTGTTCCAATCTGCCTAACTGCTTCGATTCCAACACCGTCCCAGTCGACTGCGTCAAATCACGGATTCTACTAAAATAATCAAGGACGTGTTCTCTGGTTTCTTAAATTCGGTTGCCAATTGTCCTCGATAGTAATTTGCGCCGTACGATGGTAAGAACAAATCTTTCAAACGTTCAATTAACTGTTCCACTCGAGTTACTTTTATATGTTCAATAACGACGTAAGCATGCCCATAACTTCCGAAATCAACGATCTTGTTAACGAGTTTTTCTAATTCGTCAGAATAATTTTCGGGCAACGAATCGAGAGCCCTCTTACATGCTCTCGCAAACTGGTTTACGGAAATATTGTGACCGTCAAACTTCGGAACCCCTTCTCGTAATTTCACGAATTTGAATCGACGGGCAACCGCTCCGCGGTTGTGGGGTCGGTGGTCGCGAGGAGGCCAATGTACTCCTTAATAACTCGTTCTCTCGCCTAAGGCGATTCATTTCCAAATTATACTTATCCATATCGTCGACGGGCGTTATCGAACGTCTTCGCGCGGGAACTGGGCGAGGTGACCCGCCTCGGGAGACACCGGGCGTCCGGGATACTGTGATAAATGAATCCACCGGAGTACGCGTCCTCTCAAATCCTCGGAAGTCGCCCGAATATTCATCATCTGATCTTTGATTCTCTCCTCCCCCAATTTCTAATCTGCGCTCTCTTCGCGCTAGTTCCCGCCTTTGTGCTTCGATTTCTGATTCCCTCTTGTCTAGTTCCTCCTGTCTTCTAAATATTTCTATCTGAACTTTGCCTAACTGCTCTTGAATCAGCATTATATCTTCCATCTTTCGTCTGATTTCGCTTTCCTTATCCAAAAATTCCCTACTAGCTCCAATTGGAGATTCTGCTCCAGCGCGTGCACGTTCCGATGCCACTTTAAATTGTAAAAATTTAGTTTAAACAATCAAACAAAAAAAAACAAAATTTAAACAGAAACAATCCGAAAGTCCAAGTAAGCAAACCGTAGAAAATATCCGACAAACTACGAGTATCGCGAGGTGACAAAACCGTATTGTTAGGCTATCCCACCGATTTTGGGCAATCCCACCGCTGTCACCAATTTTTATTGTTACTTGTTACGTCTCGAGAAGAGATTTCACGAGTGGCCGCTGTCACCTGTTCTTACTTGAGGAGTAAGAACGAATTTAGAGATTTCTCAACCGGTCACGACCCTACAGTCGTTTACTCGGATAAGAGAAAGAAAGTCAATGCCTGTTTTTGGGTCAGCCTGCTTATCCAGTACTTTACCCGGGGATAGGCTTTACTCGCGGATACCGGAGCGTCGGACGTCAATATGTCAAAGAAAACTCAACCCTGGATGTTAACCAAATCTTTAATTCTTACCTGGTTTCCGGTGCTGGCCAATGGGAGATGCAATCCAAATATGTTGACTGAAATTGGCGTTTGAAGGAAGGGTGCAGTTGTTAAATCACAATCACAATGTAGAATAACAATATAGTATATTTTAAAATTTAAATTTAGATTTAAATTGTTACACAATAAACACCTTGTTGCACACACACACAATTATTAATGAACAATGTTAACGGAATATTAATTTGGTAACAAATAAAGGACTTAGGCTTGCAAAGATTTATAATAGCAATAATAACTAAGAATAAAATGTTCAAAGTCAATGACTAAGTTCTATTAAACAAGAGAGAGAGAACTTAGTAACAAAATTTAAATAAATTGATTGTAAATCAACCTAAGTTAAAAATACCAAGTTAATATTCATAAATCGTCGATAATCGAATAAGATCACACCAGGCAAATACCGTTCAACTCACGAACACACGATTTAGATATACGCAGTAGTAGATTAATATAATAATACTTAAAATCAAAACTAAACGAACATTAGACAAATTTAAGAAACGTACTCAATAATTATATAAGGTGGACTTTATAAGTACACTTGGAGTACTAGAACGAAACTTAAGACAAATTTTTGACAGTACCAAATGATTATATGAGATGGACTTATAAATGGACTTAGAAAAATATTACAAAACTAGACAACTCTTAGACTAAGTCTTAGACACGTACTCAATTACTGTATATGGTGGACTCGACTTCATGGACGAACGTAGCATCGCAAGAAGCGTCCGTTTCGGAAGAGTGGGAGTACCTCCCACTTACGCAAAAAATGCTTCCTCCACTACTGACTTCCACACCGTGAGACCCAAGTCAAGGAGAAGAATTCGCTGACAAAAATATTAGTTACTATCAAGCGCGAATTCTTCGAAGAGAAATAGGTATTACTTACATTGGAATTTTATCAAGCGCGAATTCTTAGAAGAGAAATAAGTATTACTTACATTGGAATTTTATCAAGCGCGAATTCTCCGAAGAAAGATAAGTGTCAGTTACATTGGAATGTTATCAAGCGCGAGCTCCTGGGACTGCGCCGTCAGCAAAAATGCACGTGCAGACAGAATATGAGTAACGAATATAATATAATAAAGTATGAATATTTTATGCACATTGAAATAATAATTTAAAAACAACCATTCCATTATAACGTCGACCGATAAGTCAGTACTGGAAGAACGCAATGTCGGTATTACCGACATTTACTTATCGACTAAACTAGTTACCGACCGACACTGTCGGTAATGCAGATTTCTCTATGAACGACAATGGATTCTCAATACTCCAATTTATCCATTCTACAAAATACAATTTATCGATGGTCGTTCATAGGAAATACAGAATTATCTTTACAAAGAATAATAACAATATGGAAAAGAAAAGTGTAATTACCAAATATTTGAGTATATAGCGTGAAAACAAGGTACATTAGCGCAAACGAAAATTATCTATTATGATTGATCTAATAACTAATGTACATACAAAGTATCGAATTTATATACTAAAACAAACAGTAGGAGATATATGTATATATATATATATATAAAGAAAAAAAAATTTACCTCGCAGGGTTTACATAGTACTTATAGAACTATTTTCACGCAAAATTATACGAACTAAAGTTCAACAAATTACTTTTACGCAAAAATTAAACAGACTAATAATATTCAAATACGACAGAGTTTACCAAATTTAAAATTTTTGGGTGTAGTGCACGAAATTCGAATTAAGACGTCACTGGACGTGACACACCGAAAAAACAGATAGGCGATTTTCTATATTATGTTTTGTGGACAATATTAATTCCTTCAAAAAAGTTTATTTATATAGATTTTTGTATTTTCCTTACTTTTCGAGATATATTAAAAAAATAAAAAACAAATCAAACACCTTTTTTCACATTTTTTAAAATATCTCAAAAAGAAAGCAAGATAGAGCGATTTTTGTCAATTTATGTTTTGTGGACAATTTTATTTCCTACAAAAGGTTATTTACAAGACTTATTGTGCTTCCCTTAATTTTCGAGATATATTAAAAAAATAAAAATCAAATTTACACCTTTTTTTACATTTTTTAAAATATCTCAAAACTTAAACAGGATAGAGAGATCTTACATATATTATGTTTTGTAGACAATTTTATTTCCTACAAAAAGGGTATTTACAAACTTATTGCGTTCCCTATACTTTTTGAGATATATTAAAAAAATAAAAAACAAATTCACACCTTTTTTTACATTTTTTAAAATATCTCAAAAAGTAAGCAAGATAGAGCGATTTTTGTTAATTATGTTTTGTGGACAATTTTATTTCCTACAAAAAGGTATTTACAAACTTATTGTGTTCCCCTTACTTTTGAGATATATTAAAAAAATAAAAATCAAATTCACACCTTTTTTTACATTTTTTTAAATATCTCAAAAAGAAAGCAAGATAGAGCGATTTTACATGTATTATGTTTTGTGGACAATTTTATTTCCTACAAAAAAGGAATTTACAAACTTATTGTGTTTCCCTAACTTTTCGAGATATATTAAAAAAATAAAAAACAAATTCACACCTTTTTTTACATTTTTTAAAATATCTCAAAAAGAAAGCAAGATAGAGCGATTTTACATATATTATGTTTTGTGGACAATTTTATTTCCTTTAAAAATGTTTATTTATATAGATTTTGTATTTTCCTTACTTTTTCGAGATATATTAAAAAATAAAAAACAAATTCAAACCTCATTTCACATTTTTTAGAATATCTCAAAAACAAAGCAAGATAAATGCGATATTTGCTAATTATGTTTCGTGGACAATTTTATTTCCTACAAAAAAGTTTAATTACATAGATATTGTATTTTCTTTACTTTTCGAGATACATTAAAAAAATAAAAGCAAATTCCCTCCTTTTTCTACATTTTTTTAAATATCTCAAAAAGTAAGCAAGATAGAGCGATTTTTGTCAATTATGTTTTGTGGACAATTTTATTACCTACAAAAAAGGTTATTTACAAAGATATTGTGTTTCCCTTACTTTTCGAGATATATTAAAAAAATAAAAAACAAATTCGCACCTTTTTTTACATTTTTTAAAATATCTCAAAAATTAAACAGGATAGAGCGATTTTACATATATTATGTTTTGTGGACAATTTTATTTCCTACAAAAAGGTTATTTACAAACTTATTGTATTTCCCTTACTTTTCAAGATATATTAAAAAAATAAAAAACAAATTCAAAACCTTTTTTCACATTTTTTAAAATATTTTAAAAAAAAAGCAAGATAGAGCGATTTTTGTCATATTATGTTTTGTAGAGAATTTTATTTCCTACAAAAAAGTTTATTTACAAAGATATTGTATTTCCCTTACTTTTCGAGATACATTAAAAAAATAAAAAACAAATTCACACCTTTTTCTACATTTTTTAAAATATCTCAAAAAGTAAGCAAGATAGAGCGATTTTTGTCAATTATGTTTTGTGGACAATTTTATTTCCTACAAAAGGGTGTTAACAAACTTATTGTATTCCCCTTACTTTTCGAGATACATTAACAAAATTAAAAACAAATTCACACCTTTTTTTACGTTTTTAAAAATATCTCAAAAAGAGAGCAGGATAGAGCGATTTTACATATATTATGTTTTGTGGACAATTTTATTTCCTTCAAAAAAGTTTATTTATATAGATTTTTTATTCTCCTTACTTTTCGAGATATATTAAAAAAATAAAAAACAAATTTAAACCTTTTGTCACATTTTTTAAAATATCTCAAAAAGAAAGCAAGATAGAGCGATTTTTGTCGATTATGTTTTGTGGACAATTTTATTTCCTACAAAAGGTTATTTACAAACTTATTGTGTCTTCCATTACTTTTCGAGATGTATTAAAAAAATAAAAATCAAATTTACACCTTTTTTTACATTTTTTAAAATATCTCAAAACTTAAACAGGATAGAGAGATCTTACATATATTATGTTTTGTGGACATTTTTATTTCCTACAAAAAGTTATTTACAAACTTATTGTGTTTCCCTTACTTTTCAAGATATATTAAAAAAATAAAAAAAAAATTCACACCTTTATTTACATTTTTTTAAATATCTCAAAAAGTAAGCAAGATAGAGCGATCTTTGTATAATTATGTTTTGTGGACAATTTTATTTCCTACAAAAGGGTATTTACAAACTTATTGTGTTCCCCTTACTTTTGAGATATATTAAAAAAATAAAAATCAAATTAACACCTTTTTTTACAATTTTTAAAATATCACAAAAAGAAAGCAAGATAGAGCGATTTTACATATATTATGTTTTGTGGACAATAATATTTCCTTCAAAAAAGTTTATTTATATAGATTTTTTATTTTCCTTACTTTTCGAGATATATTAAAAAAATAAAAAACAAATCAAAACCTTTTTTTCACATTTTTTAAAATATCTCAAAAAGAAAGCAAGATAGAGCGATTTTACATGTGATTATGTTTTGTGGACAATTTTATTTCCTACAAAAAGGAATTTACAAACTTATTGTGTTTCCCTTACTTTTCGAGATATATTAAAAAAATAAAAATCAAATTACACACCTTTTTTTACAATTTTTAAAATATCACAAAAAGAAAGCAAGATAGAGCGATTTTACATATATTATGTTTTGTGGACAATAATATTTCCTTCAAAAAAGTTTATTTATATAGATTTTTTATTTTCCTTACTTTTCGAGATATATTAAAAAAATAAAAAACAAATCAAAACCTTTTTTCACATTTTTTAAAATATCTCAAAAAGAAAGCAAGATAGAGCGATTTTTGTCGATTATGTTTTGTGGACAATTTTATTTCCTACAAAAGGTTATTTACAAACTTATTGTGCTTCCCTTAATTTTCAAAATGTATTAAAAAAATAAAAATCAAATTTACACCTTTTTTTTACATTTTTTAAAATATCTCAAAACTTAAACAGGATAGAGAGATCTTACATATATTATGTTTTGTAGACAATTTTATTTCCTACAAAAAGGGTATTTACAAACTTATTGTGTTTCCATTACTTTTTGAGATATATTAAAAAAATAAAAAACCAATTAGCACCATTTTTTACATTTTTTAAAATATCTCAAAAAGAAAGCAAGATAGAGCGATTTTACTTATATTATGTTTTGTGGACAATTTTATTAGCTTCAAAAAGTTTTCTTATATAGATTTTGTATTTTCCTTACTTTTAAAGATATATTAAAAAATAAAAAACAAATTCAAAACTCTTTTTACTTTTTTTAAAATATCTAAAAAACAAAGCAAGATAAAGAGATTTTTGTCAATTATGTTTCGTGGACAATTTTATTTCCTACAAAAAAGGTTATTTAGAAAGATACTGTATTTTCCTTACTATTCGAGATACATTAAAAAAATAAAAAACAAATTCGTACCTTTTTTTACATTTTTTAAATTATCTCAAAAATTAAACAGGATAGAGCGATCTTACATATATTATGTTTTGTGGACAATAGTATTTCCTTCAAAAAAGTTTATTTATATAGATTTTTTTATTTTCCTTACTTTTCGAGATATATTAAAAAAAAAAAACAAATCCAAACCTTTTTTACATTTTTTAAAATATCTCAAAAAAGAAAAAAAAAAATAAAAAAAAATCCCTTACATTTTTTTAAATATCTCAGAAAGAAAGCAAGATAGAGCGATTTTTGTCAATTATGTTTTGTGGACAATTTTATTTCCTACAAAAAAGGTTATTTAGAAAGATACTGTATTTTCCTTACTATTCGAGATACATTAAAAAAATAAAAAACAAATTCGTACCTTTTTTACATTTTTTAAATTATCTCAAAAATTAAACAGGATAGAGCGATTTTACATATATTATGTTTTGTGGACAATTTTATTTCCTACAAAAAAATATTTACAAACTTATTGTGTTTCCCTAACTTTTCAAGATATATTAAAAAAAATAAAAAACAAATTCAAAACCTTTTTTCACATTTTTTAAAATATTTAAAAAAAAAAAAACAAGATAGAGCGATTTTTGTCGTTTATGATTTGTAGAGAATTTTATTTCCTACAAAAAAGTTTATTTACAAAGATATTGTATTTCCCTTACTTTTCGAGATACAATAAAAAAATAAAAATCAAATTCACACCTTTTTCTACATTTTTTTAAATATCTCAAAAAGTAAGCAAAATAGAGCTATTTTTGTCAATTATGTTTTGTGGACAATTTTATTTCCTACAAAAAGGTGTTAACAAACTTATTGTGTTCCCCTTACTTTTCGAGATACATTAACAAAATTACAAACAAATTCACACCTTTTTTTACGTTTATAAAAAAATATCTCAAAAAGAGAGCAGGATAGAGCGATTTTACATATATTATGTTTTGTGGACAATTTTATTTCCTTCAAAAAAGTTTATTTATATAGATTTTTTATTCTCCTTACTTTTCGAGATATATTAAAAAAATAAAAAACAAATTCAAACCTTTTTTCACATTTTTTAAAATATCTCAAAAAGAAAGCAAGATAGAGCGATTTTTGTCCTATTATGTTTTGTGGACAATTTTATTTCCTACAAAAAGGTTATTTACAAAGCTTATTGTGCTTCCCTTACTTTTCGAGATGTATTAAAAAAATAAAAATCAAATTTACACCTTTTTTTACATTTTTTAAAATATCTCAAAACTTAAACAGGATAGAGCGATTTTACATATATTATGTTTTGTGGACATTTTTATTTCCTACAAAAAGTTATTTACAAACTTATTGTGTTTCCCTTACTTTTCAAGATATATTAAAAAAATAAAAAAAAAAATTCACACCTTTTTTTACAATTTTTTAAATATCTCAAAAAGAAAGCAAGATAGAGCGATTTTACATATATTATGTTTTGTGGACAATATTATATCCTTCAAAAAAGTATATTTATATAGATTTTGTATTTTTCTTACTTTTCGAGATATAATAAAAAAATAAAAAACAAACCCAAACCTTTTTTCACATTTTTTAAAATATCTCAAAAAAGAAAGCAAGATAGAGCGATTTTTGTCCTTTATGTTTTGTAGAGAATCTTATTTCCAACAAAAAAGTTTCTTTACAAAGATATTGTATTTTCCTTACTTTTTGAGATATATTAAAAAAATAAAAATCAAATTTACACCTTTTTATATATTTTTTAAATATCTCAAAAAGAAAGCAAGATAGAGCGATTTTACATATATTATGTTATGTGGACAATTTTATTTCCTACAAAAAGGTATTTACAAACTTATTGTGTTTGCCTATGTCACGTCCAGTGACGTCTTAATTCGAATTTCGTGCACTACACCCAAAAATTTTAAATTTGGTAAACTCTGTCGTATTTGAATATTATTAGTCTGTTTAATTTTTTGCGTAAAAGTAATTTGTTGAACTTTAGTTCGTATAATTTTGAGTGAAAATAGTTCTATAATTACCATGTAAACCTTGCGAGGTAAATTTTTCTTTTTCTTTATATATATATATATATACATATATCTCCTACTGTTTGTTTTAGTATATAAATTCGATACTTTGTATGTACATTAGTTATTAGATCAATCATAATAGATAATTTTCGTTTGCGCTAATGTACCTTGTTTTCACGCTATATACTCAAATATTTGGTAATTACATTTTCTTTTCCATATTGTTATTATACTATGTAAAGATAATTCTGTATTTCCTATGAACGACCATCGATAAATTGTATTTTGTAGAGTGGATAAATTGGAGTATTGAGAATCCATTGTCGTTCATAGAGAAATCTGCATTACCGACAGTGTCGGTCGGTAACTAGTTTAGTCGATAAGTAAATGTCGGTAATACCGACATTGCGTTCTTCCAGTACTGACTTATCGGTCGACGTTATAATGGAATGATTGTTTTTAAATTATTATTTCAATGTGCATAAAATATTCATACTTTATTATATTATATTCGTTACTCATATTCTGTCTGCACGTGCATTTTTGCTGACGGCGCAGTCCCAGGAGCTCGCGCTTGATAACATTCCAATGTAACTGACACTTATCTTTCTTCGGAGAATTCGCGCTTGATAAAATTCCAATGTAAGTAATACTTATTTCTCTTCGAAAAATTCGCGCTTGATAAAATTCCAATGTAAGTAATACCTATTTCTCTTCGAAGAATTCGCGCTTGATAGTAACTAATATTTTTGTCAGCGAATTCTTCTCCTTGACTTGGGTCTCACGGTGTGGAAGTCAGTAGTGGAGGAAGCATTTTTGCGTAAGTGGGAGGTACTCCCACTCTTCCGAAACGGACGCTTCTTGCGATGCTACGTTCGTCCACGAAGTCAGTCCACCTTAAATTATAGTCGAGTACGTGTCTAAACTTAGTCTAAAGATTGACTAGTTTTGTAATATTTTTCTAAGTCCATTTATAAGTCCATCTCATATAATCATTTGGTACTTGTCAAAAATTTGTCTTAAGTTTTGTTCTAGTACTCCAAGTGTACTTATAAAGTCCACCTTATATAATTATTGAGTACGTTTCTTAAATTTGTCTGATGTTCGTTTAGTTTTGATTTTAAGTAATATTATATTAATCTACTACTGCGTATATCTAAATCGTGTGTTCGTGAGTTAAACGGTATTTGCCTGGTGTGATCTTATTCGATTATCGACGATTTATGAATATTAACTTGGTATTTTTGACTTAGGTTGATTTACAATCAATTTATTTAAATTTTGTTACTAAGTTCTCTCTCTCTTGTTTAATAGAACTTAGTCATTGACTTCGAACATTTTATTCTTAGTTATTATTGCTATTATAAATCTTGGCAAGCCTAAGTCATTTATTTGTTACCAAATTAATATTCCGTTAACATTGTTCATTAATAATTGTGTGTGTGTGCAACAAGGTGTTTATTGTGTAACAATTTAAATCTAAATTTAAATTTTAAAATATACTATATTGTTATTCTACATTGTGATTGTGATTTAAAAACTGCACCCTTCCTTCAAACGCCAATTTCAGTCAACATACTTGGATTGCATCTCCTATTGGCCAGCACCGGAAACCAGGTAAGAATTAAAGATTTGGTTAACATCCAGGGTTGAGTTTTCTTTGACATATTGACGTCCGACGCTCCGGTATCCGCGAGTAAAGCCTATCCCGGGTAAAGTACTGGATAAGCAGGCTGACCCAAAACAGGCATTGACTTTCTTTCTCTTATCCGAGTAAACGACTGTTAGGTCGTGACCGGTTGAGAAGTCTCTAAATTCGTTCTTACTCTTCAAGTAGGAACTGGTGACAGCGGCCACTCGTGAAATCTCTTATCGAGACGTAACAGGTAACAAAAATTGGTGACAGCGGTGGGATTGCCCAAAATCGGTGGGATAGCCCAACAATACGGTTTTGTCACCTCGCAAAACTCGTAGTTTGTCGGATATTTTCTACGGTTTGCTTACTTGGACTTTCGGATTGTTTCGTATAAATTTTGTTTTTTTTTTTGTTGTTTAAACTAAATTTTTACAATTTAAAATGGCATCGGAACGCGCACGCGCTGGAGCAGAATCTCCAATTGGAACTAGTAGGGAATTTTTGGATAAGGAAAGCGAAATCAGACGAAAGATGGAAGATATAATGCTGATTCAAGAGCAGTTAGGCAAAGTTCAGATAGAAATATTTAAAAGACAGGAGGAACTAGACAAGAGGGAATCAGAGATCGAAGCACAAAGGCGGGAACTAGCGCGAAGAGAGCGTAGATTAGAAATTGGGGAGGAGAGAATCAAAGATCAGATGATGAATATTCGGGTGACTTCCGAGGATTTGAAAGGACGCGTACTCCGGTGGATTCATTTATCACAGTATCCCGGACGCCCGGTGTCTCCCGAGGCGGGTCACCTCGCCCAGTTCCCGCGCGTAGGCGTTCGATAACGCCCGTCGACGATATGGATAAGTATAATTTAGAAATGAATCGCCTTAGGCGAGAGAACGAGTTATTGAGGAGTACATTGGCCTCCTCGCGACCACCGACCCCACAACCGCGGAGCGGTTGCCCGTCGATTAAAATTCGTGAAATTACAGAAGGGGTTCCGAAGTTTGACGGTCACAATATTTCCGTAAACCAGTTTGCGAGAGCATGTAAAAGGGCTCTCGATTCGTTGCTCGAAAATTATTCTGACGAATTAGAAAACTCGTTGACCAGATCGTTGATTTCGAAGTTAAGTGGGCATGCTTACGTCGTTATTGAACATATAAAGGTAACTCGTGTGGAACAGTTAATTGAACGTTTGAAAGACGCGTTCTTACCATCGTACGGCGCAAATTATTATCGAGGACAATTGGCAACCGAATTTAAGAAACCAGGAGAACACGTCCTTGATTATTTTAGTAGAATTCGTGATTTGACGCAGTCGATCATTGACGAAGAATCGAAGCAGTTAGGTAGATTGGAACGCTCTGTAGAACGAAAAATAGAGGAGGAGGGTTTAGACGCCTTTATAAGAGGCCTTTCTCCTGAGTATCGCACATCATTGCGTTTTGAAAAATATCACGACTTTAGCTCAGCGTTGGTTTGTCTTTTAAAAATCGATAAACAGATACAGGCTGATGCGGCTAGGAACAAGTTGTCGGTCGTTAAAGACAGTAACCCAAAAGTAAGGGTGATTAGACAGGTTGTTGTATGCAACTTTTGTGGAAAGCGCGGACATAGTGAAAACTATTGTTGGAAAAAGAATAGTAAAGGGAAAGATCGCAGTGAACCGAGCGGAAGTAGAAGTAATTCTCCCCGAAACGTTAAGGGTTCATTTCGGAAACGATGTAATTATTGCAAAAATTTTGGTCATTTTAAAGCCGACTGTAGGAAATTGAAATACATCGAAAATAAACGCGTGGCGGGAAACGGGGAGGGGAAGCCGGTAACGGACGCGCGTCGGGTTCCCCCTCCGGGTCCGCGTCCACCAAGTCCGACGGCAAAAGCAGGACCGTCGACATCAGAAAAATAATGTATGAACCAACGGTCTCCGCTCCGCTTGTCACGTGTACCTCAAAACAGCTGGCGGGTACCGTGACGTTGTTAATTGACACTGGCGCACAAGTAAATTTGATTAAGATTAATAAATTACAAATGGACCTTAAAATAAATAAGT